>NW_027602165.1:0-46539 GCF_053455715.1 Rhinoraja longicauda | reverse complement strand
AGAGGGGGAGGAGTAGTGAGTGTGTGGGGAGAAAGACGGAGTGTGGGGATGGAGAGTGAGAGGAGAGTGGGGAGAGAGGATGTGCGGGGAGAGTGGGGGAGCAGTGTGGGGAGAGAGATTAGCGGAGTGTGGCAGGACAGAGAGGAGTGTGGGGAGATAGTGGGGAGGGGTGTGGAGAGAGGGGAGGATGTGGGAAGTCACAGGGTCGCAAAATTGGTGAGCAAGAGGGGGATTAGTATGTGGGGAGAGTGAATGGCGGAGGGGGAGGGAGAGAGGCAGAGAGAGTGAGGAGTGTTGGGGGAGACGCATTATGTGTTACTCTACCACTTGTATGCCGGAGAAAGTTATTTACTCATTTTAACCACTGCCTATAAAAATGAAAATAACAAATAAATATGTCTGCACCTGCCAACGCGGATAGAACAGCAAGATGCAGTGAGAGCTCATTAGAGGTGAGATTAATTACTGATAATATCACTGCTTATCCAGACCTATCACTGACCACACTGATAATGTCACTGCTTATCCAGACCCATCACTGACCGCACTGATAATGTCACTGCTTATCCAGACCCATCACTGACCACACTGATAATGTCACTGCTTATCCAGACCTACCACTGACCACACTAATAATGTCACTGCTTATCCAGACCCATCACTGACCACACTGATAATGTCACTGCTTATCCAGACACATCACTGACCACACTGATAATGTCACTGCTTATCCAGACCCATCATTGACCACACTGATAATGTCACTGCTAATCCAGACCCATCACTGACCACACTGATAATGTCACTGCTTATCCAGACCCATCACTGACCACACTGACGTCACACACAGGTATGTTCTTTGTGTCATCCATTCCAAGGACATCTCACATACTGTAACAACCAGCTACCCAGTTCCATCGCATGCTGCTCAAATATATTTTCACCACCTTTGACAACATTTGCCCCGTCCTGATTGGTACGGACACCTCTGAACTCACTGATGGTTTCACTTCCCATCTGCGTCTGATTCTGAACACACTTACACTACGAATGATCACCCAAATACAGAAAAATCAAGACTTAACTGCTCTTGCAAGTTCCAGTGCTCTCCTCAGTTGTACTTAAAATATCTGCAAGGCCTTTTTGTGTAGTTCTGGTCACCATATTATAGATATGATGTCCTGTTGCCAGAGACAGTGCGGAACAGATTCACCAGGATGTTATCTGGAATGGACAGCGTTAGTTTGAAGACATAATCAATTGGCTGGGCTTGGTCTTCTTGGAGCGCAGGAGGATGAGGGGTAATCTCATAGACGTGTTTTAGATCATGAAAGGAATAGATCGGGTAGATGCTCAGCTTCTCCTGCACTGAGTAGGAGAATCGAGGTCCAGAGGACATACGTTTAAGTTGAATGGAAAATGATCGAATAGGAATCTGAGGGGTAACCTTTTCACACAATGGGTGGTGGATGTATGGAACAAACTGCCTGAGGAGGTATTTGAGGCAGGGGCTATCCCAATATTTGTGAAACAGTTAGACAGGTTGGGTACATGAATAGGACAGGTTTGGTGGGATATGGACCAAATGCAGACAGGTGGAACTAATGTAGATGGGGCCTGTTTGCTGGTGTGGGCAAGTTGGGCCAAAGTGCCTGATTCCACACCATATCACTCTATGACTCTATGAGTACAGGGCTGAACCACCTCCTCTGGCAGTTCGTTCCACACCCCCCCAACCTTTGTGTGAAAAATACCCCTCAGGTTCCGATTAAACCCCCCCCACCTCATCTTAAACCTAGCCCCCTGGTTCTTGATTCCCCTTCTCTGTGCATCTACCAGATCTATTCCTCTCATTATATTGTCCAGCTGTAGAAGATCATCCCTCATCCTCCTGCAGCAAGGGATATAGTACTAGCCTATATGCACCAAGGGATATAGTACTAGCCTATATGCACCAAGGGATATAGTACTAGCCTATATGAACCAAGGGATATAGTACTAGCCTATATGCACCAAGGGATATAGTACTAGCCTATATGCACCAAGGGATATAGTACTAGCCTATATGCACCAAGGGATATAGTACTAGCCTATATGCACCAAGGGATATAGTACTAGCCTATATGCACCAAGGGATATAGTACTAGCCTATATGCACCAAGGGATATAGTACTAGCCTATATGCACCAAGGGATATAGTAATAGCCTATATGCACCAAGGGATATAGTACTAGCCTATATGCACCAAGGGATATAGTACTAGCATATATGCACCAAGGGATATAGTACCAGCCTGCTGAACCTGTCCCTCCAGATCAGGCCCACTGTTCCTGGTATCATCCTCGTAAATCTCCTCTATCACCTTTCCAGATTGACACCATCTTTCCTGTATCATGGTGCCCACAACAGAACACAATATTCCAAATGCGGCCTCACCAACGTCTTACACAACGGCAACATAACCTCCGTATATCTATACACAATGCCTATGACCGAAGACGGCCAATGTTACAAAAGTCTTTTTGACCACACTATCAACCCGTGACGCTACATTCAATACACGATGTACCTGTCGTCCTAGATCGCTCTGCTCTACAGTTCATTCACCTTTCTGCCTCGGTTCCAGGTCAGCGGTACTGACACTTCTGAACTCACTGATGGTTTCACTTCCCATGTGCGTCTGATTTTGAATACATTTGCACTACAGGTGAACATCCAAATAAAGAATAATCAAGACTTAACTGCTCCTCCAAGTGCAGCGCTCTCCTCAGTCGTACTTCGAATATCTGCGAGGCCCTTTTGTGTAGTTCTGGTCACCATATTACACAAATGATGTCCTATTGCCAGAGGCGGTGCGGAACAGATTCACCAGGATGTTATCTGGAATGGACAGCGTTAGTTTGAGGACAGATTTGATCAGGTGGGATTGATCTCATTGGAGCAATAATGCAGAGGGACGACCTTACTGAGGCATGTAAAATTATGTCAACTACAGTAGGGTTGAGTAGATGGTCACAGTTATTTCCCAGGCTGGGAGAATCTAAACCTAGAGAACGTACGTTTAATTGAAAGGGGAGAGAGTTAAGGGAATTCTGACTTCAACGATGGAACAATATTTTCTTTTGAGGCGGTGGGGACAGATACCATCACAGCAAATAAACAGCATTTGGACAGCCATTTGTTTCGGATGGAAATGGACGGATATGGGACAAATACAGGTGAATGAGATTACCGTAGATAGGCATCTCGGTCTGCAGTCGGGCCGAAGGACCTGTTTCCCTGCTGTTCCCATGACTGGAATCAGAGGTTCTGTTATCTCTAATGTGCTCTGTCATCGGTCTCCCCAGTTGTTGCCACATAGCAGACACATCACTGACTGCACAACAGTGGCGATACTGTATTGGGTGGTGGTGTCACAAACAACGGAGGCACATTGTTCATCACCCTCACAAGTGTCCAACAGGTGTTTCACTCTCCTCAAACTAAACTCTAGCCTGGACATCCGAGGAATTAAACGTAAATAGGTGTCGAAAGTTCTCACACCTGCAGTTTAAACAACAAAATGATATAACTGCCTGTCATATACGTTGGTCATTTTAATATGTCTCTGATCATTGAAGTGTTTCTTTCAGTTTCTCTGTGTGTCAGTTATACACAGCAGGAAGCGAGAAACGCTCTCTTGAATTAGTTCATATATAGGCACACAAATACAGACTGAGTGCGTGTGAGAGCTCTCTTAAATTCACTGGAATGTAGGATGAGAGGGGATCTTGTCGAAACATGTAGAATTCTGAAGAAGGGTCTCCACCCATTCCTTCTCCCAAGAGATGCTGCCTGTCCCGCTGAGTTACTCCAGCTTTTTGTGTCTATCTTCTATTTAAACCAGCATCTGCAGTTCCTTCTTACACATATACATATCTTAAGGGATTGGACAGGCTAGATACAGGAAAAATGTATTATTTTAAATTGTATTAAGGAATGTCTAGTATTCAATGAACATTGATGTATATGTTGTAAACTTTCATCCCATATATCTTGCATTATAAATTGATTCAATTCGTCCTCCCATGCTCGTCTATAAGATTCTGATGACGGAATGTCAATGTCAAGGAGAATATTGTAAATAAAAGATATTAATTTATTTGAGTTATAATGTCGATTCAGGCATACATCAAGTGTTTCTGGACCTCTAAACTTATATTCTTGCATGTGTGATTTTACATAATCTCTAAGTTGTAAATATCTAAAATAATTATTAACATGTAATCCATACTTCTGCTGTAACTCCTGAAACGAAAGAAAAGTTCCCTTATGGTAAAGATCTCCCACCCTTTTGATTCCATAACTTTTCCATTGAGCAAAGCCTCTATCTAAGACAGACGGTTTAAAAGAAGGATTATTCGCAATAGGAAGGAAAACAGATAATTTACTCAATTTTAACGTAAGCTTTAATTGTTTCCAGGTACGGATAACACTATGTATAATGGGATTACCTCCATATGTTTTTTTATTTAAATTTATTGGAGCTAAGAGGATCGCACCAATATCGAATGGTAAACAATCCTCTTTCTCCATCTTTAACCAATCCGGTTGTTGATCAGAATCATCCAACCAGCAGGTTATATTTTTAATATTAACCGCCCAATGATAAAATAAAAAGTTAGGTAAAGCAATTCCTCCATTAATTTTAGACTTACATAAGTGTCTTTTATTTATTCTATGAGTCTTGTAGTCCCAAATAAAATTAGTAACAATTGAATCAATTTTTTTAAAAAACTTTTTTGGAAGGTAGATCGGAATTGCTTGAAATAAATATAGTAGCTGTGGCAGAAAGATCATCTTTATAGCATTACTACGACCAACTAATGATATAGGAAGTGTTTTCCAAAATTGGATATTTCTGTGTAATTTAGCAAGTAAAGGAGGAAAATTTGATTTAAATAAAGAAGTATATTTCCTAGTCACGTAAATTCCAAGATATTTAAACTTTTCATAGGCAATTTTGAAAGGAAATTGTTGAAGTATGGCCGGATTATGCTCCATTATTGGCATAATTTCACTTTTATACCAGTTAATTCTATAACCTGAAAATGAACCAAATTGAGTTATGAGGTTTAATAAATTCGGAATGCTAATTTCTGGCTTTGTAATATATATTAATACATCATCCGCATATAAAGAAATTTTATTGGTTGTATGTTTAGTGTTGTAGCCATAAATATGTGAATTTGATCTAATACTCTCAGCAAGTGGTTCTATAATTAGGGCAAATAAAAGTGGTGATAGTGGACATCCTTGTCTACAACCCCTAGCTAAATGAAATTTAGATGACAGCATTTGATTAGTTAATATTCTAGCTGTTGGGGATGTATATAAAAGTTTCACCCATGCACAAAAATTTTCACCTAGTTGAAATTTTTCCATCACTGCGAAAAGATAGGGCCATTCTACTTGATCAAATGCTTTTTCAGCATCTAGCGAGATGATTGCTAAATCTTCATTTAATAGTCTATTTGAATAAATTATATTAAACAAGCGTCTCAAATTGAAAAATGAATATCGTTTGGCTATAAAGCCTGATTGATCGGGGTGTATCAAATTGTCTATAACTAGACTTAATCTCTGAGCTAAGATTTTCGCTAATATCTTCTGATCAGTATTTAAAAGAGCTATCGCCCTATACGAACCAGGGTCTTCAGAATCCTTATCTTTTTTAGGAATGAGGATTATTGTTGATTCAGTCAGAGTTTGTGGCAATCTCTGTTGTTTAAAAGCGTGACTATATATAGTTTGCAAACGTGGAGAGATCAAACCACTGAATTTTTTATAAAATTCATTATTTAAGCCATCAGGGCCAGGAGTCTTCCCATTTTTCATGGATTTAATAGTCTCTTCAACGTCTTTCATAGTTATTTCTGCGCCCAGTAAATTTCTATCACTCACATTCAACCCAGGAAGGTTACATTCCTGCAGAAACTTTTGCATCTGCGCAGAAGTATCTGTTATTTTTGATGAATATAATGACTGATAAAATTGCAAAAATCTCTGATTAATATCCTTAGGTAGTTTAAGCAAATCTCCATTTTCTGATCTAATTTTATGAATTGTAGAATCATCTTCTAATTTACGGAGTTGACGTGCTAGCAATTTCTGTGGTTTATCTCCAAATTCAAAATGTTTTTGTTTAGTATATTGAAAAAGCCTTAAAATATGAGCTGAAAGGATATAATTTAACTTATATTTGAGAACTGCAATTTTATTATGTATTTCAATAGAGGGAGCGATGGCATTTGTTATGTCTAACTGTCTTATCTGACTTTCCAGGTCATTCTGTTCAGCTCGGTTCTTCTTGTTTTGAGACGCTTGAAAAGCAATAATACATCCTCTCACAAACGCTTTAAATGTTTCCCAAAGCAGGGACGCAGGTGTTTCAGGAAGGTCATTTGCGTTAAAAAAAATCTCAAATTGCGATTTAAGATAGTCATAACATGCTTTTTCATTTAAGATTTGCGGGTTAAATCTCCAATTAGTCTGTTTCCCCGTTGCTCCTTGGAGTTTTACCCTAAATGTTAAAGGGGCATGATCGGATATAATAATATTATGATATTTTGAATTATACGTATAAGGAATAAGTTTGGAGTCCACCAAGAAATAATCAATTCTTGAATAAGTTTTATGCACAGGTGAATAAAATGAATACTCTCGGCCTGAAGGATTATCAATCCTCCAAACATCTTTTATATTTGCATTATTTATATAAGAGTTTAATAATTCACACGACTTGGATTTTGTTTTCCTTTGAGTTGAAGATCTATCCAAATAAGGATCTAATGTACAATTTAAATCTCCTCCAATTATCAAATTATATTGTCCAAATTCTGGAATGGTATTAAATATTTTTTTTTAAAATAACGGATTATCAAAATTTGGTGCGTAGACATTCACCAATATCAATTTTGTAGAATATAGTTCTCCCACTAATATAACATATCTACCTTCAGTGTCGACTATAGAGGAAGTATTTATAAATGGTATACCCTTACGAATTAAAATAGCAACACCTCTTGATTTAAAGGGAAACGATGAGTGAAATACTTTATCAATCCATTTGCCTTTCAGTCTATTATGTGCTACATTTTTTAGATGAGTTTCCTGAAGGAACATTATGTCTGCATCAATAGATTTTAAATGTGAAAGTACTTTACCTCTTTTAATTGGTTCATTAACACCCTTGACATTCCAACTACAAAATGTAATACCTTTACCCCCTGTTTTCCTAATAGAATCTTGCATCTTAACCGATAAATAGTCTATAATAAAGCAAATGGTCTGGCACCCGGACTACAACATTTTTCTTGAATGAAGGGTGGATGATCTTTTGTACTACGTAGAGTGTTTCCCGGAAATATCTCCCAAAAGTATATAAATTCTGAAAAATGACATAATAATAAAAGTTAAATGTAAAAAAAAAATCAATATATAAAAGGTTAAAAGAGTGCAGGAAAGAAGAAGAGACAACTAAAACTACAACTACAATTAGTGCAGTTAGTGTTAGCCACCCTAAGGTGGCAAAAAATCTAAGGACTTCCGTGAGATGTAAAAAGAAAATTAATACTAGCTCCGTTTTTTAACAAAGTTATTGTTTTTTGTTTTTTTTGGGGTTTGTGTTTGGGTCTGTGTTTGGGTTTGTGTTTGGGTCTGTGTTTGAGTCTGTGTTTGGGTCTGTGTTTGTGTTTGTGTTTGGGTTTGTGTTTGGGTTTGTGTTTGGGTCTGTGTTTGGGTTTGTGTTTGGGTCTGTGTTTGTGTTTGTGTTTGGGTCTGTGTTTGTGTTTGTGTTTGGGTTTGTGTTTGGGTTTGTGTTTGGGTTTGTGTTTGGGTTTGTGTTTGTGTTTGGGTCTGTGTTTGGGTCTGTGTTTGGGTCTGTGTTTGGGTCTGTGTTTGTGTTTGGGTTTGTGTTTGGGTTTGTGTTTGTGTTTGGGTTTGGGTTTGTGTTTGTGTTTGGGTTTGTGTTTGGGTTTGTGTTTGGGTTTGTGTTTGTGTTTGGGTTTGTGTTTGGGTCTGTGTTTGGGTTTGTGTTTGGGTCTGTGTTTGTGTTTGTGTTTGGGTCTCCCCCCCTCTCTCTCTCCCCCAGCTCTCTCCCCCCCCCTCTCTCTTTCGCCCAGCTCTATCTCTCCCCCCCTCTCTCTCCCCCCCCAGCAATAGAAAACAGACATCACCCTAATTGTGTGCGTGTGTGTGTGTGTGTGTGAGCTGACTGACTTACCCCAGTCTAGTAGACACTCCGACACTCCAGCAGTTATGACCAAGCTTGCGATGGCCGTCTTTTATCTGCCTGCCTGCCTGCCTGCCACCCGCGCCAACCTGAAGGGCCCAAACTCTTGTCTTACACTCAGCCCATAACAGATATTGATTAACCCCGTACATACATACATACTTATACGGAACAGGGATAAAGAATAAACAGGTGTCGTGCGTGTGTGTGCGCGCGCGTTATAAACAAGTGCTGTCTGTGAAAAAATCTTTATTAGTGTACGGTTCCTCCTGACATCCACCCACCCACCCACCGATCGATCAATCAATCAATCAATCTTTGATTTATTCTTATTATTAATAATATAAATTATTATTACTATAGTATTATTATTGTATTTACTACCCCCGGCATCACATTAGGATGACTTTTCAGGCTGCTGCAATGTTAAATGCAGTGATCGCCTTGCATTAAAGAAATATTGCAACACCCTGCGATGTGAAATGCAATAATAATCCTGCAAAACCTCTCAAATGTTAAACGGGACTAATGCATCGTATTAGGATAACTTTGCAGGCTGCTGCAATGTTAAATGCAGTGATGGCCTTGCATTAAAGTCATCTAGCGACCCACAGTGGGTGTTAAATGCATTAAATTAATTGCAATAATTTTGCAAAACCTCTCAAATGTTAAATGCAACAAATGCATCGCATTAGGATGACTTTTCAGGCTGCTGCAATGTTAAATGCAGTGATCGCCTTGCATTAAAGAAATATTGCAACACCCTGCGATGTGAAATGCAATAATAATCCTGCAAAACCTCTCAAATGTTAAATGCGACTAAAGCATCGTATTAGGATAACTTTGCAGGCTGCTGCATTGTTAAATGCAGCGCTGGCGTTGCATTAAAGCAATATTGCAACCCCCTGGGATGTTAAATGCAATAAAATTAATTGCAATAATTTTGCAAATCCTCTCAAATGTTAAATGCAATTAGGCTCCTGCAATGTTAAATGCAGCGCAGGCCTTGCATTAAAGCAAAATTGCAGCTGTTCTGGGGTATTAAACGCATTAAAATCATTGTAATAATCATGCAAAATCTCTCAAATTCCTGACATCCATCCACCCACCCACCGATCGATCAATCAATCAATCTTTGATTTATTCTTATTATTAATAATATAAATTATTATTACTATAGTATTATTATTGTATTTACTACCCCCGGCATCGCATTAGGATGACTTTTCAGGCTGCTGCAATGTTAAATGCAGTGATCGCCTTGCATTAAAGAAATATTGCAACACCCTGCGATGTGAAATGCAATAATAATCCTGCAAAACCTCTCAAATGTTAAACGTGACTAATGCATCGTATTAGGATAACTTTGCAGGCTACTGCAATGTTAAATGCAGTGATGGCCTTGCATTAAAGTCATCTAGCGACCCCCAATGGATGTTATATGCATTCAATTAATTGCAATAATTTTGCAAAACCTCTCACATGTTAAATGCAACAAATGCATCGCATTAGGATGACTTTTCAGGCTGCTGCAATGTTAAATGCAGTGATCGCCTTGCATTAAAGAAATATTGCAACACCCTGCGATGTGAAATGCAATAATAATCCTGCAAAACCTCTCAAATGTTAAATGCGACTAATGCATCGTATTAGGATAACTTTGCAGGCTGCTGCATTGTTAAATGCAGCGCTGGCGTTGCATTAAAGCAATATTGCAACCCCCTGGGATGTTAAATGCCATAAAATTAATTGCAATAATTTTGCAAATCCTCTCAAATGTTAAATGCAATTAGGCTCCTGCAATGTTAAATGCAGCGCAGGCCTTGCATTAAAGCAAAATTGCAGCTGTTCTGGGGTATTAAACGCATTAAAATCATTGTAATAATCATGCAAAATCTCTCAAATTCCTGACATCCATCCACCCACCCACCGATCGATCAATCAATCAATCTTTGATTTATTCTTATTATTAATAATATAAATTATTATTACTATAGTATTATTATTGTATTTACTACCCCCGGCATCGCATTAGGATGACTTTTCAGGCTGCTGCAATGTTAAATGCAGTGATCGCCTTGCATTAAAGAAATATTGCAACACCCTGCGATGTGAAATGCAATAATAATCCTGCAAAACCTCTCAAATGTTAAACGTGACTAATGCATCGTATTAGGATAACTTAGCAGGCTACTGCAATGTTAAATGCCGTGATGGCCTTGCATTAAAGTCATCTAGCGACCCCCAATGGATGTTATATGCATTAAATTAATTGCAATAATTTTGCAAAACCTCTCACATGTTAAATGCAACAAATGCATCGCATTAGGATGACTTTTCAGGCTGCTGCAATGTTAAATGCAGTGATCGCCTTGCATTAAAGAAATATTGCAACACCCTGCGATGTGAAATGCAATAATAATCCTGCAAAACCTCTCAAATGTTAAACGGGACTAATGCATCGTATTAGGATAACTTTGCAGGCTGCTGCAATGTTAAATGCAGTAATGGCCTTGCATTAAAGTCATCTAGCGACCCACAGTGGGTGTTAAATGCATTAAATTAATTGCAATAATTTTGCAAAACCTCTCGAATGTTAAATGCAACAAATGCATCGCATTAGGATGACTTTTCAGGCTGCTGCAATGTTAAATGCAGTGATCGCCTTGCATTAAAGAAATATTGCAACACCCTGCGATGTGAAATGCAATAATAATCCTGCAAAACCTCTCAAATGTTAAATGCGACTAATGCATCGTATTAGGATAACTTTGCAGGCTGCTGCATTGTTAAATGCAGCGCTGGCGTTGCATTAAAGCAATATTGCAACCCCTGGGATGTTAAATGCAATAAAATTAATTGCAATAATTTTGCAAATCCTCTCAAATGTTAAATGCAATTAGGCTCCTGCAATGTTAAATGCAGCGCAGGCCTTGCATTAAAGCAAAATTGCAGCTGTTCTGGGGTATTAAACGCATTAAAATCATTGTAATAATCATGCAAAATCTCTCAAATTCCTGACATCCATCCACCCACCCACCGATCGATCAATCAATCAATCTTTGATTTATTCTTATTATTAATAATATAAATTATTATTACTATAGTATTATTATTGTATTTACTACCCCCGGCATCGCATTAGGATGACTTTTCAGGCTGCTGCAATGTTAAATGCAGTGATCGCCTTGCATTAAAGAAATATTGCAACACCCTGCGATGTGAAATGCAATAATAATCCTGCAAAACCTCTCAAATGTTAAACGTGACTAATGCATCGTATTAGGATAACTTTGCAGGCTACTGCAATGTTAAATGCAGTGATGGCCTTGCATTAAAGTCATCTAGCGACCCCCAATGGATGTTATATGCATTAAATTAATTGCAATAATTTTGCAAAACCTCTCACATGTTAAATGAAACAAATGCATCGCATTAGGATGACTTTTCAGGCTGCTGCAATGTTAAATGCAGTGATCGCCTTGCATTAAAGAAATATTGCAACACCCTGCGATGTGAAATGCAATAATAATCCTGCAAAACCTCTCAAATGTTAAACGGGACTAATGCATCGTATTAGTATAACTTTGCAGGCTGCTGCAATGTTAAATGCAGTGATGGCCTTGCATTAAAGTCATCTAGCGACCCACAGTGGGTGTTAAATGCATTAAATTAATTGCAATAATTTTGCAAAACCTCTCAAATGTTAAATGCAACAAATGCATCGCATTAGGATGACTTTTCAGGCTGCTGCAATGTTAAATGCAGTGATCGCCTTGCATTAAAGAAATATTGCAACACCCTGCGATGTGAAATGCAATAATAATCCTGCAAAACCTCTCAAATGTTAAATGCGACTAATGCATCGTATTAGGATAACTTTGCAGGCTGCTGCATTGTTAAATGCAGCGCTGGCGTTGCATTAAAGCAATATTGCAACCCCCTGGGATGTTAAATGCAATAAAATTAATTGCAATAATTTTGCAAATCCTCTCAAATGTTAAATGCAATTAGGCTCCTGCAATGTTAAATGCAGCGCAGGCCTTGCATTAAAGCAAAATTGCAGCTGTTCTGGGGGTATTAAACGCATTAAAATCATTGTAATAATCATGCAAAATCTCTCAAATTCCTGACATCCACCCATCCACCCACCGATCGATCAATCAATCAATCTTTGATTTATTCTTATTATTAATAATATAAATTATTATTACTATAGTATTATTATTGTATTTACTACCCCCGGCATCGCATTAGGATGACTTTTCAGGCTGCTGCAATGTTAAATGCAGTGATCGCCTTGCATTAAAGAAATATTGCAACACCCTGCGATGTGAAATGCAATAATAATCCTGCAAAACCTCTCAAATGTTAAACGTGACTAATGCATCGTATTAGGATAACTTTGCAGGCTACTGCAATGTTAAATGCAGTGATAGCCTTGCATTAAAGTCATCTTGCGACCCCCAATGGATGTTATATGCATTAAATTAATTGGAATAATTTTGCAAAACCTCTCAAATGTTAAATGCAACAAATGCATCGCATTAGGATGTCTTTTCAGGCTGCTGCAATGTTACATGCAGTGATCGCCTTGCATTAAAGAAATATTGCAACACCCTGCGATGTGAAATGCAATAATAATCCTGCAAAACCTCTCAAATGTTAAACGGGACTAATGCATCGTATTAGGATAACTTTGCAGGCTGCTGCAATGTTAAATGCAGTGATGGCCTTGCATTAAAGTCATCTAGCGACCCACAGTGGGTGTTAAATGCATTAAATTAATTGCAATAATTTTGCAAAACCTCTCAAATGTTAAATGCAACAAATGCATCGCATTAGTATGACTTTTCAGGCTGCTGCAATGTTAAATGCAGTGATCGCCTTGCATTAAAGAAACATTGCAACACCCTGCGATGTGAAATGCAATAATAATCCTGCAAAACCTCTCAAATGTTAAATGCGACTAATGCATCGTATTAGGATAACTTTGCAGGCTGCTGCATTGTTAAATGCAGTGCTGGCGTTGCATTAAAGCAATATTGCAACCCCCTGGGATGTTAAATGCAATAAAATTAATTGCAATAATTTTGCAAATCCTCTCAAATGTTAAATGCAATTAGGCTCCTGCAATGTTAAATACAGCGCAGGCCTTGCATTAAAGCAAAATTGCAGCTGTTCTGGGGTATTAAACGCATTAAAATCATTGTAATAATCATGCAAAATCTCTCAAATTCCTGACATCCATCCACCCACCCACCGATCGATCAATCAATCAATCTTTGATTTATTCTTATTATTAATAATATAAATTATTATTACTATAGTATTATTATTGTATTTACTACCCCCGGCATCGCATTAGGATGACTTTTCAGGCTGCTGCAATGTTAAATGCAGTGATCGCCTTGCATTAAAGAAATATTGCAACACCCTGCGATGTGAAATGCAATAATAATCCTGCAAAACCTCTCAAATGTTAAACGTGACTAATGCATCGTATTAGGATAACTTTGCAGGCTACTGCAATGTTAAATGCAGTGATGGCCTTGCATTAAAGTCATCTAGCGACCCCCAATGGATGTTATATGCATTAAATTAATTGCAATAATTTTGCAAAACCTCTCAAATGTTAAATGCAACAAATGCATCGCATTAGGATGACTTTTCAGGCTGCTGCAATGTTAAATGCAGTGATCGCCTTGCATTAAAGAAATATTGCAACACCCTGCGATGTGAAATGCAATAATAATCCTGCAAAACCTCTCAAATGTTAAACGGGACTAATGCATCGTATTAGGATAACTTTGCAGGCTGCTGCAATGTTAAATGCAGTGATGGCGTTGCATTAATCAATATTGCAACCCCTGGGATGTTAAATGCAATAAAATTAATTGCAATAATTTTGCAAATCCTCTCAAATGTTAAATGCAATTAGGCTCCTGCAATGTTAAATGCAGCGCAGGCCTTGCATTAAAGCAAAATTGCAGCTGTTCTGGGGTATTAAACGCATTAAAATCATTGTAATAATCATGCAAAATCTCTCAAATTCCTGACATCCATCCACCCACCCACCCACCGATCGATCAATCAATCAATCTTTGATTTATTCTTATTATTAATAATATAAATTATTATTACTATAGTATTATTATTGTATTTACTACCCTCGGCATCGCATTAGGATGACTTTTCAGGCTGCTGCAATGTTAAATGCAGTGATCGCCTTGCATTAAAGAAATATTGCAACACCCTGCGATGTGAAATGCAATAATAATCCTGCAAAACCTCTCAAATGTTAAACGTGACTAATGCATCGTATTAGGATAACTTTGCAGGCTACTGCAATGTTAAATGCAGTGATGGCCTTGCATTAAAGTCATCTAGCGACCCCCAATGGATGTTATATGCATTCAATTAATTGCAATAATTTTGCAAAACCTCTCACATGTTAAATGCAACAAATGCATCGCATTAGGATGACTTTTCAGGCTGCTGCAATGTTAAATGCAGTGATCGCCTTGCATTAAAGAAATATTGCAACACCCTGCGATGTGAAATGCAATAATAATCCTGCAAAACCTCTCAAATGTTAAATGCGACTAATGCATCGTATTAGGATAACTTTGCAGGCTGCTGCATTGTTAAATGCAGCGCTGGCGTTGCATTAAAGCAATATTGCAACCCCCTGGGATGTTAAATGCCATAAAATTAATTGCAATAATTTTGCAAATCCTCTCAAATGTTAAATGCAATTAGGCTCCTGCAATGTTAAATGCAGCGCAGGCCTTGCATTAAAGCAAAATTGCAGCTGTTCTGGGGTATTAAACGCATTAAAATCATTGTAATAATCATGCAAAATCTCTCAAATTCCTGACATCCATCCACCCACCCACCGATCGATCAATCAATCAATCTTTGATTAATTCTTATTATTAATAATATAAATTATTATTACTATAGTATTATTATTGTATTTACTACCCCCGGCATCGCATTAGGATGACTTTTCAGGCTGCTGCAATGTTAAATGCAGTGATCGCCTTGCATTAAAGAAATATTGCAACACCCTGCGATGTGAAATGCAATAATAATCCTGCAAAACCTCTCAAATGTTAAACGTGACTAATGCATCGTATTAGGATAACTTTGCAGGCTACTGCAATGTTAAATGCAGTGATGGCCTTGCATTAAAGTCATCTAGCGACCCCCAATGGATGTTATATGCATTCAATTAATTGCAATAATTTTGCAAAACCTCTCACATGTTAAATGCAACAAATGCATCGCATTAGGATGACTTTTCAGGCTGCTGCAATGTTAAATGCAGTGATCGCCTTGCATTAAAGAAATATTGCAACACCCTGCGATGTGAAATGCAATAATAATCCTGCAAAACCTCTCAAATGTTAAATGCGACTAATGCATCGTATTAGGATAACTTTGCAGGCTGCTGCATTGTTAAATGCAGCGCTGGCGTTGCATTAAAGCAATATTGCAACCCCCTGGGATGTTAAATGCCATAAAATTAATTGCAATAATTTTGCAAATCCTCTCAAATGTTAAATGCAATTAGGCTCCTGCAATGTTAAATGCAGCGCAGGCCTTGCATTAAAGCAAAATTGCAGCTGTTCTGGGGTATTAAACGCATTAAAATCATTGTAATAATCATGCAAAATCTCTCAAATTCCTGACATCCATCCACCCACCCACCGATCGATCAATCAATCAATCTTTGATTAATTCTTATTATTAATAATATAAATTATTATTACTATAGTATTATTATTGTATTTACTACCCCCGGCATCGCATTAGGATGACTTTTCAGGCTGCTGCAATGTTAAATGCAGTGATCGCCTTGCATTAAAGAAATATTGCAACACCCTGCGATGTGAAATGCAATAATAATCCTGCAAAACCTCTCAAATGTTAAACGTGACTAATGCATCGTATTAGGATAACTTTGCAGGCTACTGCAATGTTAAATGCAGTGATGGCCTTGCATTAAAGTCATCTAGCGACCCCCAATGGATGTTATATGCATTCAATTAATTGCAATAATTTTGCAAAACCTCTCACATGTTAAATGCAACAAATGCATCGCATTAGGATGACTTTTCAGGCTGCTGCAATGTTAAATGCAGTGATCGCCTTGCATTAAAGAAATATTGCAACACCCTGCGATGTGAAATGCAATAATAATCCTGCAAAACCTCTCAAATGTTAAATGCGACTAATGCATCGTATTAGGATAACTTTGCAGGCTGCTGCATTGTTAAATGCAGCGCTGGCGTTGCATTAAAGCAATATTGCAACCCCCTGGGATGTTAAATGCCATAAAATTAATTGCAATAATTTTGCAAATCCTCTCAAATGTTAAATGCAATTAGGCTCCTGCAATGTTAAATGCAGCGCAGGCCTTGCATTAAAGCAAAATTGCAGCTGTTCTGGGGTATTAAACGCATTAAAATCATTGTAATATTCATGCAAAATCTCTCAAATTCCTGACATCCATTCACCCACCCACCGATCGATCAATCAATCAATCTTTGATTAATTCTTATTATTAATAATATAAATTATTATTACTATAGTATTATTATTGTATTTACTACCCCCGGCATCGCATTAGGATGACTTTTCAGGCTGCTGCAATGTTAAATGCAGTGATCGCCTTGCATTAAAGAAATATTGCAACACCCTGCGATGTGAAATGCAATAATAATCCTGCAAAACCTCTCAAATGTTAAACGTGACTAATGCATCGTATTAGGATAACTTTGCAGGCTACTGCAATGTTAAATGCCGTGATGGCCTTGCATTAAAGTCATCTAGCGACCCCCAATGGATGTTATATGCATTAAATTAATTGCAATAATTTTGCAAAACCTCTCACATGTTAAATGCAACAAATGCATCGCATTAGGATGACTCTTCAGGCTGCTGCAATGTTAAATGCAGTGATCGCCTTGCATTAAAGAAATATTGCAACACCCTGCGATGTGAAATGCAATAATAATCCTGCAAAACCTCTCAAATGTTAAATGCGACTAATGCATCGTATTAGGATAACTTTGCAGTTAACTGGCGTTGCATTAAAGCAATATTGCAACCCCTGGGATGTTAAATGCAATAAAATTAATTGCAATAATTTTGCAAATCCTCTCAAATGTTAAATGCAATTAGGCTCCTGCAATGTTAAATGCAGCGCAGGCCTTGCATTAAAGCAAAATTGCAGCTGTTCTGGGGTATTAAACGCATTAAAATCATTGTAATAATCATGCAAAATCTCTCAAATTCCTGACATCCATCCACCCACCCACCGATCGATCAATCAATCAATCTTTGATTTATTCTTATTATTAATAATATAAATTATTATTACTATAGTATTATTATTGTATTTACTACCCCCGGCATCACATTAGGATGACTTTTCAGGCTGCTGCAATGTTACATGCAGTGATCGCCTTGCATTAAAGAAATATTGCAACACCCTGCGATGTGAAATGCAATAATAATCCTGCAAAACCTCTCAAATGTTAAACGTGACTAATGCATCGTATTAGGATAACTTTGCAGGCTACTGCAATGTTAAATGCAGTGATGGCCTTGCATTAAAGTCATCTAGCGACCCCCAATGGATGTTATATGCATTAAATTAATTGCAATAATTTTGCAAAACCTCTCACATGTTAAATGAAACAAATGCATCGCATTAGGATGCCTTTTCAGGCTGCTGCAATGTTAAATGCAGTGATCGCCTTGCATTAAAGAAATATTGCAACACCCTGCGATGTGAAATGCAATAATAATCCTGCAAAACCTCTCAAATGTTAAACGGGACTAATGCATCGTATTAGTATAACTTTGCAGGCTGCTGCAATGTTAAATGCAGTGATGGCCTTGCATTAAAGTCATCTAGCGACCCACAGTGGGTGTTAAATGCATTAAATTAATTGCAATAATTTTGCAAAACCTCTCAAATGTTAAATGCAACAAATGCATCGCATTAGGATGACTTTTCAGGCTGCTGCAATGTTAAATGCAGTGATCGCCTTGCATTAAAGAAATATTGCAACACCCTGCGATGTGAAATGCAATAATAATCCTGCAAAACCTCTCAAATGTTAAATGCGACTAATGCATCGTATTAGGATAACTTTGCAGGCTGCTGCATTGTTAAATGCAGCGCTGGCGTTGCATTAAAGCAATATTGCAACCCCCTGGGATGTTAAATGCAATAAAATTAATTGCAATAATTTTGCAAATCCTCTCAAATGTTAAATGCAATTAGGCTCCTGCAATGTTAAATGCAGCGCAGGCCTTGCATTAAAGCAAAATTGCAGCTGTTCTGGGGTATTAAACGCATTAAAATCATTGTAATAATCATGCAAAATCTCTCAAATTCCTGACATCCACCCATCCACCCACCGATCGATCAATCAATCAATCTTTGATTTATTCTTATTATTAATAATATAAATTATTATTACTATAGTATTATTATTGTATTTACTACCCCTGGCATCGCATTAGGATGACTTTTCAGGCTGCTGCAATGTTAAATGCAGTGATCGCCTTGCATTAAAGAAATATTGCAACACCCTGCGATGTGAAATGCAATAATAATCCTGCAAAACCTCTCAAATGTTAAACGTGACTAATGCATCGTATTAGGATAACTTTGCAGGCTACTGCAATGTTAAATGCAGTGATAGCCTTGCATTAAAGTCATCTTGCGACCGCCAATGGATGTTATATGCATTAAATTAATTGGAATAATTTTGCAAAACCTCTCAAATGTTAAATGCAACAAATGCATCGCATTAGGATGTCTTTTCAGGCTGCTGCAATGTTACATGCAGTGATCGCCTTGCATTAAAGAAATATTGCAACACCCTGCGATGTGAAATGCAATAATAATCCTGCAAAACCTCTCAAATGTTAAACGGGACTAATGCATCGTATTAGGATAACTTTGCAGGCTGCTGCAATGTTAAATGCAGTGATGGCCTTGCATTAAAGTCATCTAGCGACCCACAGTGGGTGTTAAATGCATTAAATTAATTGCAATAATTTTGCAAAACCTCTCAAATGTTAAATGCAACAAATGCATCGCATTAGGATGACTTTTCAGGCTGCTGCAATGTTAAATGCAGTGATCGCCTTGCATTAAAGAAATATTGCAACACCCTGCGATGTGAAATGCAATAATAATCCTGCAAAACCTCTCAAATGTTAAACGTGACTAATGCATCGTATTAGGATAACTTTGCAGGCTACTGCAATGTTAAATGCAGTGATAGCCTTGCATTAAAGTCATCTTGCGACCGCCAATGGATGTTATATGCATTAAATTAATTGGAATAATTTTGCAAAACCTCTCAAATGTTAAATGCAACAAATGCATCGCATTAGGATGTCTTTTCAGGCTGCTGCAATGTTACATGCAGTGATCGCCTTGCATTAAAGAAATATTGCAACACCCTGCGATGTGAAATGCAATAATAATCCTGCAAAACCTCTCAAATGTTAAACGGGACTAATGCATCGTATTAGGATAACTTTGCAGGCTGCTGCAATGTTAAATGCAGTGATGGCCTTGCATTAAAGTCATCTAGCGACCCACAGTGGGTGTTAAATGCATTAAATTAATTGCAATAATTTTGCAAAACCTCTCAAATGTTAAATGCAACAAATGCATCGCATTAGGATGACTTTTCAGGCTGCTGCAATGTTAAATGCAGTGATCGCCTTGCATTAAAGAAATATTGCAACACCCTGCGATGTGAAATGCAATAATAATCCTGCAAAACCTCTCAAATGTTAAATGCGACTAATGCATCATATTAGGATAACTTTGCAGGCTGCTGCATTGTTAAATGCAGCGCTGGCGTTGCATTAAAGCAATATTGCAACCCCCTGGGATGTTAAATGCAATAAAATTAATTGCAATAATTTTGCAAATCCTCTCAAATGTTAAATGCAATTAGGCTCCTGCAATGTTAAATGCAGCGCAGGCCTTGCATTAAAGCAAAATTGCAGCTGTTCTGGGGTATTAAACGCATTAAAATAATTGTAATAATCATGCAAAATCTCTCAAATTCCTGACATCCATCCACCCACCCACCGATCGATCAATCAATCAATCTTTGATTTATTCTTATTATTAATAATATAAATTATTATTACTATAGTATTATTATTGTATTTACTACCCCCGGCATCGCATTAGGATGACTTTTCAGGCTGCTGCAATGTTAAATGCAGTGATCGCCTTGCATTAAAGAAATATTGCAACACCCTGCGATGTGAAATGCAATAATAATCCTGCAAAACCTCTCAAATGTTAAACGTGACTAATGCATCGTATTAGGATAACTTTGCAGGCTACTGCAATGTTAAATGCAGTGATGGCCTTGCATTAAAGTCATCTAGCGACCCCCAATGGATGTTATATGCATTAAATTAATTGCAATAATTTTACAAAACCTCTCAAATGTTAAATGCAACAAATGCATCGCATTAGGATGACTTTTCAGGCTGCTGCAATGTTAAATGCAGTGATCGCCTTGCATTAAAGAAATATTGCAACACCCTGCGATGTGAAATGCAATAATAATCCTGCAAAACCTCTCAAATGTTAAACGGGACTAATGCATCGTATTAGGATAACTTTGCAGGCTGCTGCAATGTTAAATGCAGTGATGGCCTTGCATTAAAGTCATCTAGCGACCCACAGTGGGTGTTAAATGCATTAAATTAATTGCAATAATTTTGCAAAACCTCTCAAATGTTAAATGCAACAAATGCATCGCATTAGGATGACTTTTCAGGCTGCTGCAATGTTAAATGCAGTGATCGCCTTGCATTAAAGAAATATTGCAACACCCTGCGATGTGAAATGCAATAATAATCCTGCAAAACCTCTCAAATGTTAAATGCGACTAATGCATCGTATTAGGATAACTTTGCAGGCTGCTGCATTGTTAAATGCAGCGCTGGCGTTGCATTAAAGCAATATTGCAACCCCTGGGATGTTAAATGCAATAAAATTAATTGCAATAATTTTGCAAATCCTCTCAAATGTTAAATGCAATTAGGCTCCTGCAATGTTAAATGCAGCGCAGGCCTTGCATTAAAGCAAAATTGCAGCTGTTCTGGGGTATTAAACGCATTAAAATCATTGTAATAATCACGCAAAATCTCTCAAATTCCTGACATCCATCCACCCACCCACCGATCGATCAATCAATCAATCTTTGATTTATTCTTATTATTAATAATATAAATTATTATTACTATAGTATTATTATTGTATTTACTACCCCCGGCATCGCATTAGGATGACTTTTCAGGCTGCTGCAATGTTAAATGCAGTGATCGCCTTGCATTAAAGAAATATTGCAACACCCTGCGATGTGAAATGCAATAATAATCCTGCAAAACCTCTCAAATGTTAAACGTGACTAATGCATCGTATTAGGATAACTTTGCAGGCTACTGCAATGTTAAATGCAGTGATGGCCTTGCATTAAAGTCATCTAGCGACCCCCAATGGATGTTATATGCATTAAATTAATTGCAATAATTTTCCAAAACCTCTCAAATGTTAAATGCAACAAATGCATCGCATTAGGATGACTTTTCAGGCTGCTGCAATGTTAAATGCAGTGATCGCCTTGCATTAAAGAAATATTGCAACACCCTGCGATGTGAAATGCAATAATAATCCTGCAAAACCTCTCAAATGTTAAACGGGACTAATGCATCGTATTAGGATAACTTTGCAGGCTGCTGCAATGTTAAATGCAGTGATGGCCTTGCATTAAAGTCATCTAGCGTCCCACAGTGGGTGTTAAATGCATTAAATTAATTGCAATAATTTTGCAAAACCTCTCAAATGTTAAATGCAACAAATGCATCGCATTAGGATGACTTTTCAGGCTGCTGCAATGTTAAATGCAGTGATCGCCTTGCATTAAAGAAATATTGCAACACCCTGCGATGTGAAATGCAATAATAATCCTGCAAAACCTCTCAAATGTTAAACGGGACTAATGCATCGTATTAGGATAACTTTGCAGGCTGCTGCAATGTTAAATGCAGTGATGGCCTTGCATTAAAGTCATCTAGCGACCCACAGTGGGTGTTAAATGCATTAAATTAATTGCAATAATTTTGCAAAACCTCTCAAATGTTAAATGCAACAAATGCATCGCATTAGGATGACTTTTCAGGCTGCTGCAATGTTAAATGCAGTGATCGCCTTGCATTAAAGAAATATTGCAACACCCTGCGATGTGAAATGCAATAATAATCCTGCAAAACCTCTCAAATGTTAAATGCGACTAATGCATCGTATTAGGATAACTTTGCAGGCTGCTGCATTGTTAAATGCAGCGCTGGCGTTGCATTAAAGCAATATTGCAACCCCCTGGGATGTTAAATGCAATAAAATTAATTGCAATAATTTTGCAAATCCTCTCAAATGTTAAATGTAATTAGGCTCCTGCAATGTTAAATGCAGCGCAGGCCTTGCATTAAAGCAAAATTGCAGCTGTTCTGGGGTATTAAACGCATTAAAATCATTGTAATAATCATGCAAAATCTCTCAAATTCCTGACATCCATCCACCCACCCACCGATCGATCAATCAATCAATCTTTGATTTATTCTTATTATTAATAATATAAATTATTATTACTATAGTATTATTATTGTATTTACTACCCCCGGCATCGCATTAGGATGACTTTTCAGGCTGCTGCAATGTTAAATGCAGTGATCGCCTTGCATTAAAGAAATATTGCAACACCCTGCGATGTGAAATGCAATAATAATCCTGCAAAACCTCTCAAATGTTAAACGTGACTAATGCATCGTATTAGGATAACTTTGCAGGCTACTGCAATGTTAAATGCAGTGATGGCCTTGCATTAAAGTCATCTAGCGACCCCCAATGGATGTTATATGCATTAAATTAATTGCAATAATTTTCCAAAACCTCTCAAATGTTAAATGCAACAAATGCATCGCATTAGGATGACTTTTCAGGCTGCTGCAATGTTAAATGCAGTGATCGCCTTGCATTAAAGAAATATTGCAACACCCTGCGATGTGAAATGCAATAATAATCCTGCAAAACCTCTCAAATGTTAAACGGGACTAATGCATCGTATTAGGATAACTTTGCAGGCTGCTGCAATGTTAAATGCAGTGATGGCCTTGCATTAAAGTCATCTAGCGACCCCCAATGGATGTTATATGCATTAAATTAATTGCAATAATTTTCCAAAACCTCTCAAATGTTAAATGCAACAAATGCATCGCATTAGGATGACTTTTCAGGCTGCTGCAATGTTAAATGCAGTGATCGCCTTGCATTAAAGAAATATTGCAACACCCTGCGATGTGAAATGCAATAATAATCCTGCAAAACCTCTCAAATGTTAAACGGGACTAATGCATCGTATTAGGATAACTTTGCAGGCTGCTGCAATGTTAAATGCAGTGATGGCCTTGCATTAAAGTCATCTAGCGACCCACAGTGGGTGTTAAATGCATTAAATTAATTGCAATAATTTTGCAAAACCTCTCAAATGTTAAATGCAACAAATGCATCGCATTAGGATGACTTTTCAGGCTGCTGCAATGTTAAATGCAGTGATCGCCTTGCATTAAAGAAATATTGCAACACCCTGCGATGTGAAATGCAATAATAATCCTGCAAAACCTCTCAAATGTTAAATGCGACTAATGCATCGTATTAGGATAACTTTGCAGGCGCTGGCGTTGCATTAAAGCAATATTGCAACCCCTGGGATGTTAAATGCAATAAAATTAATTGCAATAATTTTGCAAATCCTCTCAAATGTTAAATGCAATTAGGCTCCTGCAATGTTAAATGCAGCGCAGGCCTTGCATTAAAGCAAAATTGCAGCTGTTCTGGGGTATTAAATGCATTAAAATCATTGTAATAATCATGCAAAATCTCTCAAATTCCTGACATCCATCCACCCACCCACCGATCGATCAATCAATCAATCTTTGATTTATTCTTATTATTAATAATATAAATTATTATTACTATAGTATTATTATTGTATTTACTACCCCCGGCATCGCATTAGGATGACTTTTCAGGCTGCTGCAATGTTAAATGCAGTGATCGCCTTGCATTAAAGAAATATTGCAACACCCTGCGATGTGAAATGCAATAATAATCCTGCAAAACCTCTCAAATGTTAAACGGGACTAATGCATCGTATTAGGATAACTTTGCAGGCTACTGCAATGTTAAATGCAGTGATGGCCTTGCATTAAAGTCATCTAGCGACCCCCAATGGATGTTATATGCATTAAATTAATTGCAATAATTTTACAAAACCTCTCAAATGTTAAATGCAACAAATGCATCGCATTAGGATGACTTTTCAGGCTGCTGCAATGTTAAATGCAGTGATCGCCTTGCATTAAAGAAATATTGCAACACCCTGCGATGTGAAATGCAATAATAATCCTGCAAAACCTCTCAAATGTTAAACGGGACTAATGCATCGTATTAGGATAACTTTGCAGGCTGCTGCAATGTTAAATGCAGTGATGGCCTTGCATTAAAGTCATCTAGCGACCCACAGTGGGTGTTAAATGCATTAAATTAATTGCAATAATTTTGCAAAACCTCTCAAATGTTAAATGCAACAAATGCATCGCATTAGGATGACTTTTCAGGCTGCTGCAATGTTAAATGCAGTGATCGCCTTGCATTAAAGAAATATTGCAACACCCTGCGATGTGAAATGCAATAATAATAATCTTGCAAAACCTCTCACATGTTAAATGCGACTAATGCATCGTATTAGGATAACTTTGCAGGCTGCTGCATTGTTAAATGCAGCGCTGGCGTTGCATTAAAGCAATATTGCAACCCCTGGGATGTTAAATGCAATAAAATTAATTGCAATAATTTTGCAAATCCTCTCAAATGTTAAATGCAATTAGGCTCCTGCAATGTTAAATGCAGCGCAGGCCTTGCATTAAAGCAAAATTGCAGCTGTTCTGGGGTATTAAACGCATTAAAATCATTGTAATAATCATGCAAAATCTCTCAAATTCCTGACATCCACCCACCCACCCACCGATCGATCAATCAATCAATCTTTGATTTATTCTTATTATTAATAATATAAATTATTATTACTATAGTATTATTATTGTATTTACTACCCCCGGCATCGCATTAGGATGACTTTTCAGGCTGCTGCAATGTTAAATGCAGTGATCGCCTTGCATTAAAGAAATATTGCAACACCCTGCGATGTGAAATGCAATAATAATCCTGCAAAACCTCTCAAATGTTAAACGGGACTAATGCATCGTATTAGGATAACTTTGCAGGCTGCTGCAATGTTAAATGCAGTGATGGCCTTGCATTAAAGTCATCTAGCGACCCACAGTGGGTGTTAAATGCATTAAATTAATTGCAATAATTTTGCAAAACCTCTCAAATGTTAAATGCAACAAATGCATCGCATTAGGATGACTTTTCAGGCTTGCTGCAATGTTAAATGCAGTGATCGCCTTGCATTAAAGAAATATTGCAACACCCTGCGATGTGAAATGCAATAATAATCCGGCAAAATCTCTCAAATGTTAAATGCGACTAATGCATCGTATTAGGATAACTTTGCAGGCTGCTGCATTGTTAAATGCAGCGCTGGCCTTGCATTAAAGCAATATTGCAACACCCTGGGATGTTAAATGCAATAAAATTAATTGCAATCATTTTGCAAAACCTCTCAAATGTTAAATGCAATTAATGCAACGCATTAAAATCTTTACTGGTGTACGGTTCCTCCTGACATCCACCCACCCACCCACCGATCGATCAATCAATCAATCAATCTTTGATTTATTCTTATTATTAATAATATAAATTATTATTACTATAGTATTATTATTGTATTTACTACCCCCGGCATCGCATTAGGATGACTTTTCAGGCTGCTGCAATGTTAAATGCAGTGATCGCCTTGCATTAAAGAAATATTGCAACACCCTGCGATGTGAAATGCAATAATAATCCTGCAAAACCTCTCAAATGTTAAACGTGACTAATGCTTCGTATTAGGATAACTTTGCAGGCTACTGCAATGTTAAATGCAGTGATGGCCTTGCATTAAAGTCACCTAGCTACCCCCAATGGATGTTTTCTGCATTAAATTAATTGCAATAATTTTGCAAAACCTCTCAAATGTTAAATGCAACAAATGCATCGCATTAGGATGACTTTTCAGGCTTGCTGCAATGTTAAATGCAGTGATCGCCTTGCATTAAAGAAATATTGCAACACCCTGCGATGTGAAATGCAATAATAATCCTGCAAAACCTCTCAAATGTTAAATGCGACTAATGCATCGTATTAGGATAACTTTGCAGGCTGCTGCATTGTTAAATGCAGCGCTGGCCTTGCATTAAAGCAATATTGCAACCCCTGGGATGTTAAATGCAATAAAATTAATTGCAATCATTTTGCAAAACCTCTCAAATGTTAAATGCAATTAATGCAACGCATTAAAATCTTTATTGGTGTACGGTTCCTCCTGACATCCACCCACCCACCCACCGATCGATCAATCAATCAATCAATCTTTGATTTATTCTTATTATTAATAATATAAATTATTATTACTATAGTATTATTATTGTATTTACTACCCCGGCATCGCATTAGGATGACTTTTCAGGCTGCTGCAATGTTAAATGCAGTGATCGCCTTGCATTAAAGAAATATTGCAACACCCTGCGATGTGAAATGCAATAATAATCCTGCAAAACCTCTCAAATGTTAAACGTGACTAATGCATCGTATTAGGATAACTTTGCAGGCTACTGCAATGTTAAATGCAGTGATGGCCTTGCATTAAAGTCACCTAGCTACCCCCAATGGATGTTTTCTGCATTAAATTAATTGCAATAATTTTGCAAAACCTCTCAAATGTTTAATGCAACAAATGCATCGCATTAGGATGACTTTTCAGGCTTGCTGCAATGTTAAATGCAGTGATCGCCTTGCATTAAAGAAATATTGCAACACCCTGCGATGTGAAATGCAATAATAATCCTGCAAAACCTCTCAAATGTTAAATGCGACTAATGCATCGTATTAGGATAACTTTGCAGGCTGCTGCATTGTTAAATGCAGCGCTGGCGTTGCATTAAAGCAATATTGCAACCCCCTGGGATGTTAAATGCAATAAAATTAATTGCAATAATTTTGCAAATCCTCTCAAATGTTAAATGCAATTAGGCTCCTGCAATGTTAAATGCAGCGCAGGCCTTGCATTAAAGCAAAATTGCAGCTGTTCTGGGGTATTAAACGCATTAAAATCATTGTAATAATCATGCAAAATCTCTCAAATTCCTGACATCCATCCACCCACCCACCGATCGATCAATCAATCAATCTTTGATTTATTCTTATTATTAATAATATAAATTATTATTACTATAGTATTATTATTGTATTTACTACCCCCGGCATCGCATTAGGATGACTTTTCAGGCTGCTGCAATGTTAAATGCAGTGATCGCCTTGCATTAAAGAAATATTGCAACACCCTGCGATGTGAAATGCAATAATAATCCTGCAAAACCTCTCAAATGTTAAACGTGACTAATGCATCGTATTAGGATAACTTTGCAGGCTACTGCAATGTTAAATGCAGTGATGGCCTTGCATTAAAGTCATCTAGCGACCCCCAATGGATGTTATATGCATTAAATTAATTGCAATAATTTTACAAAACCTCTCAAATGTTAAATGCAACAAATGCATCGCATTAGGATGACTTTTCAGGCTGCTGCAATGTTAAATGCAGTGATCGCCTTGCATTAAAGAAATATTGCAACACCCTGCGATGTGAAATGCAATAATAATCCTGCAAAACCTCTCAAATGTTAAACGGGACTAATGCATCGTATTAGGATAACTTTGCAGGCTTCTGCAATGTTAAATGCAGTGATGGCCTTGCATTAAAGTCATCTAGCGACCCCCAATGGATGTTATATGCATTAAATTAATTGCAATAATTTTCCAAAACCTCTCAAATGTTAAATGCAACAAATGCATCGCATTAGGATGACTTTTCAGGCTGCTGCAATGTTAAATGCAGTGATCGCCTTGCATTAAAGAAATATTGCAACACCCTGCGATGTGAAATGCAATAATAATCCTGCAAAACCTCTCAAATGTTAAACGGGACTAATGCATCGTATTAGGATAACTTTGCAGGCTGCTGCAATGTTAAATGCAGTGATGGCCTTGCATTAAAGTCATCTAGCGACCCACAGTGGGTGTTAAATGCATTAAATTAATTGCAATAATTTTGCAAAACCTCTCAAATGTTAAATGCAACAAATGCATCGCATTAGGATGACTTTTCAGGCTGCTGCAATGTTAAATGCAGTGATCGCCTTGCATTAAAGAAATATTGCAACACCCTGCGATGTGAAATGCAATAATAATCCTGCAAAACCTCTCAAATGTTAAATGCGACTAATGCATCGTATTAGGATAACTTTGCAGGGTGCTGCATTGTTAAATGCAGCGCTGGCGTTGCATTAAAGCAATATTGCAACCCCCTGGGATGTTAAATGCAATAAAATTAATTGCAATAATTTTGCAAATCCTCTCAAATGTTAAATGCAATTAGGCTCCTGCAATGTTAAATGCAGTGCAGGCCTTGCATTAAAGCAAAATTGCAGCTGTTCTGGGGTATTAAACGCATTAAAATCATTGTAATAATCATGCAAAATCTCTCAAATTCCTGACATCCATCCACCCACCCACCGATCGATCAATCAATCAATCTTTGATTTATTCTTATTATTAATAATATAAATTATTATTACTATAGTATTATTATTGTATTTACTACCCCCGGCATCGCATTAGGATGACTTTTCAGGCTGCTGCAATGTTAAATGCAGTGATCGCCTTGCATTAAAGAAATATTGCAACACCCTGCGATGTGAAATGCAATAATAATCCTGCAAAACCTCTCAAATGTTAAACGTGACTAATGCATCGTATTAGGATAACTTTGCAGGCTACTGCAATGTTAAATGCAGTGATGGCCTTGCATTAAAGTCATCTAGCGACCCCCAATGGATGTTATATGCATTAAATTAATTGCAATAATTTTCCAAAACCTCTCAAATGTTAAATGCAACAAATGCATCGCATTAGGATGACTTTTCAGGCTGCTGCAATGTTAAATGCAGTGATCGCCTTGCATTAAAGAAATATTGCAACACCCTGCGATGTGAAATGCAATAATAATCCTGCAAAACCTCTCAAATGTTAAACGGGACTAATGCATCGTATTAGGATAACTTTGCAGGCTGCTGCAATGTTAAATGCAGTGATGGCCTTGCATTAAAGTCATCTAGCGACCCACAGTAGGTGTTAAATGCATTAAATTAATTGCAATAATTTTGCAAAACCTCTCAAATGTTAAATGCAACAAATGCATCGCATTAGGATGACTTTTCAGGCTGCTGCAATGTTAAATGCAGTGATCGCCTTGCATTAAAGAAATATTGCAACACCCTGCGATGTGAAATGCAATAATAATCCTGCAAAACCTCTCAAATGTTAAATGCGACTAATGCATCATATTAGGATAACTTTGCAGGCTGCTGCATTGTTAAATGCAGCGCTGGCGTTGCATTAAAGCAATATTGCAACCCCCTGGGATGTTAAATGCAATAAAATTAATTGCAATAATTTTGCAAATCCTCTCAAATGTTAAATGCAATTAGGCTCCTGCAATGTTAAATGCAGCGCAGGCCTTGCATTAAAGCAAAATTGCAGCTGTTCTGGGGTATTAAACGCATTAAAATCATTGTAATAATCATGCAAAATCTCTCAAATTCCTGACATCCATCCACCCACCCACCGATCGATCAATCAATCAATCTTTGATTTATTCTTATTATTAATAATATAAATTATTATTACTATAGTATTATTATTGTATTTACTACCCCCGGCATCGCATTAGGATGACTTTTCAGGCTGCTGCAATGTTAAATGCAGTGATCGCCTTGCATTAAAGAAATATTGCAACACCCTGCGATGTGAAATGCAATAATAATCCTGCAAAACCTCTCAAATGTTAAACGGGACTAATGCATCGTATTAGGATAACTTTGCAGGCTACTGCAATGTTAAATGCAGTGATGGCCTTGCATTAAAGTCATCTAGCGACCCCCAATGGATGTTATATGCATTAAATTAATTGCAATAATTTTACAAAACCTCTCAAATGTTAAATGCAACAAATGCATCGCATTAGGATGACTTTTCAGGCTGCTGCAATGTTAAATGCAGTGATCGCCTTGCATGAAAGAAATATTGCAACACCCTGCGATGTGAAATGCAATAATAATCCTGCAAAACCTCTCAAATGTTAAACGGGACTAATGCATCGTATTAGGATAACTTTGCAGGCTGCTGCAATGTTAAACGCAGTGATGGCCTTGCATTAAAGTCATCTAGCGACCCACAGTGGGTGTTAAATGCATTAAATTAATTGCAATAATTTTGCAAAACCTCTCAAATGTTAAATGCAACAAATGCATCGCATTAGGATGACTTTTCAGGCTGCTGCAATGTTAAATACAGTGATCGCCTTGCATTAAAGAAATATTGCAACACCCTGCGATGTGAAATGCAATAATAATAATCCTGCAAAACCTCTCACATGTTAAATGCGACTAATGCATCGTATTAGGATAACTTTGCAGGCTGCTGCATTGTTAAATGCAGCGCTGGCGTTGCATTAAAGCAATATTGCAACCCCTGGGATGTTAAATGCAATAAAATTAATTGCAATAATGTTGCAAATCCTCTCAAATGTTAAATGCAATTAGGCTCCTGCAATGTTAAATGCAGCGCAGGCCTTGCATTAAAGCAAAATTGCAGCTGTTCTGGGGGTATTAAACGCATTAAAATCATTGTAATAATCATGCAAAATCTCTCAAATTCCTGACATCCACCCACCCACCCACCGATCGATCAATCAATCAATCTTTGATTTATTCTTATTATTAATAATATAAATTATTATTACTATAGTATTATTATTGTATTTACTACCCCCGGCATCGCATTAGGATGACTTTTCAGGCTGCTGCAATGTTAAATGCAGTGATCGCCTTGCATTAAAGAAATATTGCAACACCCTGCGATGTGAAATGCAATAATAATCCTGCAAAACCTCTCAAATGTTAAACGGGACTAATGCATCGTATTAGGATAACTTTGCAGGCTGCTGCAATGTTAAATGCAGTGATGGCCTTGCATTAAAGTCATCTAGCGACCCACAGTGGGTGTTAAATGCATTAAATTAATTGCAATAATTTTGCAAAACCTCTCAAATGTTAAATGCAACAAATGCATCGCATTAGGATGACTTTTCAGGCTTGCTGCAATGTTAAATGCAGTGATCGCCTTGCATTAAAGAAATATTGCAACACCCTGCGATGTGAAATGCAATAATAATCCGGCAAAATCTTTCAAATGTTAAATGCGACTAATGCATCGTATTAGGATAACTTTGCAGGCTGCTGCATTGTTAAATGCAGCGCTGGCCTTGCATTAAAGCAATATTGCAACACCCTGGGATGTTAAATGCAATAAAATTAATTGCAATCATTTTGCAAAACCTCTCAAATGTTAAATGCAATTAATGCAACGCATTAAAATCTTTACTGGTGTACGGTTCCTCCTGACATCCACCCACCCACCCACCGATCGATCAATCAATCAATCAATCTTTGATTTATTCTTATTATTAATAATATAAATTAATATTACTATAGTATTATTATTGTATTTACTACCCCCGGCATCGCATTAGGATGACTTTTCAGGCTGCTGCAATGTTAAATGCAGTGATCGCCTTGCATTAAAGAAATATTGCAACACCCTGCGATGTGAAATGCAATAATAATCCTGCAAAACCTCTCAAATGTTAAACGTGACTAATGCTTCGTATTAGGATAACTTTGCAGGCTACTGCAATGTTAAATGCAGTGATGGCCTTGCATTAAAGTCACCTAGCTACCCCCAATGGATGTTTTCTGCATTAAATTAATTGCAATAATTTTGCAAAACCTCTCAAATGTTAAATGCAACAAATGCATCGCATTAGGATGACTTTTCAGGCTTGCTGCAATGTTAAATGCAGTGATCGCCTTGCATTAAAGAAATATTGCAACACCCTGCGATGTGAAATGCAATAATAATCCTGCAAAACCTCTCAAATGTTAAATGCGACTAATGCATCGTATTAGGATAACTTTGCAGGCTGCTGCATTGTTAAATGCAGCGCTGGCCTTGCATTAAAGCAATATTGCAACCCCCTGGGATGTTAAATGCAATAAAATTAATTGCAATCATTTTGCAAAACCTCTCAAATGTTAAATGCAATTAATGCAACGCATTAAAATCTTTATTGGTGTACGGTTCCTCCTGACATCCACCCACCCACCCACCGATCGATCAATCAATCAATCAATCTTTGATTTATTCTTATTATTAATAATATAAATTATTATTACTATAGTATTATTATTGTATTTACTACCCCGGCATCGCATTAGGATGACTTTTCAGGCTGCTGCAATGTTAAATGCAGTGATCGCCTTGCATTAAAGAAATATTGCAACACCCTGCGATGTGAAATGCAATAATAATCCTGCAAAACCTCTCAAATGTTAAACGTGACTAATGCTTCGTATTAGGATAACTTTGCAGGCTACTGCAATGTTAAATGCAGTGATGGCCTTGCATTAAAGTCACCTAGCTACCCCCAATGGATGTTTTCTGCATTAAATTAATTGCAATAATTTTGCATAATCTCTCAAATGTTAAATGCAACAAATGCATCGCATTAGGATGACTTTTCAGGCTTGCTGCAATGTTAAATGCAGTGATCGCCTTGCATTAAAGAAATATTGCAACACCCTGCGATGTGAAATGCAATAATAATCCTGCAAAACCTCTCAAATGTTAAATGTGACTAATGCATCATATTAGGATAACTTTGCAGGCTGCTGCATTGTTAAATGCAGCGCTGGCCTTGCATTAAAGCAATATTGCAACTCCCTGGGATGTTAAATGCAATAAAATTAATTGCAATCATTTTGCAAAACCTCTCAAATGTTAAATGCAATTAATGCAACGCATTAAAATCTTTATTGGTGTACGGTTCCTCCTGATATCCACCCACCCACCCACCGATCGATCAATCAATCAATCAATCTTTGATTTATTCTTATTATTAATAATATAAATTATTATTACTATAGTATTATTATTGTATTTACTACCCTCGGCATCGCATTAGGATGACTTTTCAGGCTGCTGCAATGTTAAATGCAGTGATCGCCTTGCATTAAAGAAATATTGCAACACCCTGCGATGTGAAATGCAATAATAATCCTGCAAAACCTCTCAAATGTTAAACGTGACTAATGCATCGTATTAGGATAACTTTGCAGGCTACTGCAATGTTAAATGCAGTGATGGCCTTGCATTAAAGTCACCTAGCTACCCCCAATGGATGTTTTCTGCATTAAATTAATTGCAATAATTTTGCAAAACCTCTCAAATGTTAAATGCAACAAATGCATCGCATTAGGATGACTTTTCAGGCTTGCTGCAATGTTAAATGCAGTGATCGCCTTGCATTAAAGAAATATTGCAACACCCTGCGATGTGAAATGCAATAATAATCCGGCAAAATCTCTCAAATGTTAAATGCGACTAATGCATCGTATTAGGATAACTTTGCAGGCTGCTGCATTGTTAAATGCAGCGCTGGCCTTGCATTAAAGCAATATTGCAACACCCTGGGATGTTAAATGCAATAAAATTAATTGCAATCATTTTGCAAAACCTCTCAAATGTTAAATGCAATTAATGCAACGCATTAAAATCTTTACTGGTGTACGGTTCCTCCTGACATCCACCCACCCACCCACCGATCGATCAATCAATCAATCAATCTTTGATTTATCCTTATTATTAATAATATAAATTATTATTACTATAGTATTATTATTGTATTTACTACCCCCGGCATCGCATTAGGATGACTTTTCAGGCTGCTGCAATGTTAAATGCAGTGATCGCCTTGCATTAAAGAAATATTGCAACACCCTGCGATGTGAAATGCAATAATAATCCTGCAAAACCTCTCAAATGTTAAACGTGACTAATGCTTCGTATTAGGATAACTTTGCAGGCTACTGCAATGTTAAATGCAGTGATGTCCTTGCATTAAAGTCACCTAGCTACCCCCAATGGATGTTTTCTGCATTAAATTAATTGCAATAATTTTGCAAAATCTCTCAAATGTTAAATGCAACAAATGCATCGCATTAGGATGACTTTTCAGGCTTGCTGCAATGTTAAATGCAGTGATCGCCTTGCATTAAAGAAATATTGCAACACCCTGCGATGTGAAATGCAATAATAATCCTGCAAAACCTCTCAAATGTTAAGCGTGACTAATGCATCGTATTAGGATAACTTTGCAGGCTACTGCAATGTTAAATGCAGTGATGGCCTTGCATTAAAGTCACCTAGCTACCCCCAATGGATGTTTTCTGCATTAAATTAATTGCAATAATTTTGCAAAACCTCTCAAATGTTAAATGCAACAAATGCATCGCATTAGGATGACTTTTCAGGCTTGCTGCAATGTTAAATGCAGTGATCGCCTTGCATTAAAGAAATATTGCAACACCCTGTGATGTGAAGTGCAATAATAATCCTGCAAAACCTCTCAAATGTTAAATGCGACTAATGCATCGTATTAGGATAACTTTGCAGGCTGCTGCATTGTTAAATGCAGCGCTGGCCTTGCATTAAAGCAATATTGCAACCCCCTGGGATGTTAAATGCAATAAAATTAATTGCAATCATTTTGCAAAACCTCTCAAATGTTAAATGCAATTAATGCAACGCATTAAAATCTTTATTGGTGTACGGTTCCTCCTGACATCCACCCACCCACCCACCGATCGATCAATCAATCAATCAATCTTTGATTTATTCTTATTATTAATAATATAAATTATTATTACTATAGTATTATTATTGTATTTACTACCCCCGGCATCGCATTAGGATGACTTTTCAGGCTGCTGCAATGTTAAATGCAGTGATCGCCTTGCATTAAAGAAATATTGCAACACCCTGCGATGTGAAATGCAATAATAATCCTGCAAAACCTCTCAAATGTTAAGCGTGACTAATGCATCGTATTAGGATAACTTTGCAGGTTACTGCAATGTTAAATGCAGTGATGGCCTTGCATTAAAGTCACCTAGCTACCCCCAATGGATGTTTTCTGCATTAAATTAATTGCAATAATTTTGCAAAACCTCTCAAATGTTAAATGCAACAAATGCATCGCATTAGGATGACTTTTCAGGCTTGCTGCAATGTTAAATGCAGTGATCGCCTTGCATTAAAGAAATATTGCAACACCCTGCGATGTGAAATGCAATAATAATCCTGCAAAACCTCTCAAATGTTAAATGCGACTAATGCATCGTATTAGGATAACTTTGCAGGCTGCTGCATTGTTAAATGCAGCGCTGGCCTTGCATTAAAGCAATATTGCAACCCCCTGGGATGTTAAATGCAATAAAATTAATTGCAATCATTTTGCAAAACCTCTCAAATGTTAAATGCAATTAATGCAACGCATTAAAATCTTTATTGGTGTACGGTTCCTCCTGACATCCACCCACCCACCCACCGATCGATCAATCAATCAATCAATCTTTGATTTATTCTTATTATTAATAATATAAATTATTATTACTATAGTATTATTATTGTATTTACTACCCCCGGCATCGCATTAGGATGACTTTTCAGGCTGCTGCAATGTTAAATGCAGTGATCGCCTTGCATTAAAGAAATATTGCAACACTCTGCGATGTGAAATGCAATAATAATCCTGCAAAACCTCTCAAATGTTAAACATGACTAATGCTTCGTATTAGGATAACTTTGCAGGCTACTGCAATGTTAAATGCAGTGATGGCCTTGCATTAAAGTCACCTAGCTACCCCCAATGGATGTTTTCTGCATTAAATTAATTGCAATAATTTTGCAAAACCTCTCAAATGTTAAATGCAACAAATGCATCGCATTAGGATGACTTTTCAGGCTTGCTGCAATGTTAAATGCAGTGATCGCCTTGCATTAAAGAAATATTGCAACACCCTGCGATGTGAAATGCAATAATAATCCTGCAAAACCTCTCAAATGTTAAATGCGACTAATGCATCATATTAGGATAACTTTGCAGGCTGCTGCATTGTTAAATGCAGCGCTGGCCTTGCATTAAAGCAATATTGCAACCCCTGGGATGTTAAATGCAATAAAATTAATTGCAATCATTTTGCAAAACCTCTCAAATGTTAAATGCAATTAATGCAACGCATTAAAATCTTTATTGGTGTACGGTTCCTCCTGACATCCACCCACCCACCCACCGATCGATCAATCAATCAATCTTTGATTTATTCTTATTATTAATAATATAAATTATTATTACTATAGTATTATTATTGTATTTACTACCCCCGGCATCGCATTAGGATGACTTTTCAGGCTGCTGCAATGTTAAATGCAGTGATCGCCTTGCATTAAAGAAATATTGCAACACCCTGCGATGTGAAATGCAATAATAATCCTGCAAAACCTCTCAAATGTTAAACGTGACTAATGCATCGTATTAGGATAACTTTGCAGGCTACTGCAATGTTAAATGCAGTGATGGCCTTGCATTAAAGTCACCTAGCTACCCCCAATGGATGTTTTCTGCATTAAATTAATTGCAATAATTTTGCAAAACCTCTCAAATGTTAAATGCAACAAATGTATCGCATTAGGATGACTTTTCAGGCTTGCTGCAATGTTAAATGCAGTGATCGCCTTGCATTAAAGAAATATTGCAACACCCTGCGATGTGAAATGCAATAATAATCCTGCAAAACCTCTCAAATGTTAAATGCGACTAATGCATCGTATTAGGATAACGTTGCAGGCTGCTGCATTGTTAAATGCAGCGCTGGCCTTGCATTAAAGCAATATTGCAACCCCCTGGGATGTTAAATGCAATAAAATTAATTGCAATCATTTTGCAAAACCTCTCAAATGTTAAATGCAATTAATGCAACGCATTAAAATCTTTATTGGTGTACGGTTCCTCCTGACATCCACCCACCCACCCACCGATCGATCAATCAATCAATCAATCTTTGATTTATTCTTATTATTAATAATATAAATTATTATTACTATAGTATTATTATTGTATTTACTACCCCCGGCATCGCATTAGGATGACTTTTCAGGCTGCTGCAATGTTAAATGCAGTGATCGCCTTGCATTAAAGAAATATTGCAACACCCTGCGATGTGAAATGCAATAATAATCCTGCAAAACCTCTCAAATGTTAAACGTGACTAATGCTTCGTATTAGGATAACTTTGCAGGCTACTGCAATGTTAAATGCAGTGATGGCCTTGCATTAAAGTCACCTAGCTACCCCCAATGGATGTTTTCTGCATTAAATTAATTGCAATAATTTTGCAAAACCTCTCAAATGTTAAATGCAACAAATGCATCGCATTAGGATGACTTTTCAGGCTTGCTGCAATGTTAAATGCAGTGATCGCCTTGCATTAAAGAAATATTGCAACACCCTGCGATGTGAAATGCAATAATAATCCTGCAAAACCTCTCAAATGTTAAATGCGACTAATGCATCGTATTAGGATAACTTTGCAGGCTGCTGCATTGTTAAATGCAGCGCTGGCCTTGCATTAAAGCAGTATTGCAACCCCCTGGGATGTTAAATGCAATAAAATTAATTGCAATCATTTTGCAAAACCTCTCAAATGTTAAATGCAATTAATGCAACGCATTAAAATCTTTATTGGTGTACGGTTCCTCCTGACATCCACCCACCCACCCACCGATCGATCAATCAATCAATCAATCTTTGATTTATTCTTATTATTAATAATATAAATTATTATTACTATAGTATTATTATTGTATTTACTACCCCCGGCATCGCATTAGGATGACTTTTCAGGCTGCTGCAATGTTAAATGCAGTGATCGCCTTGCATTAAAGAAATATTGCAACACCCTGCGATGTGAAATGCAATAATAATCCTGCAAAACCTCTCAAATGTTAAACGTGACTAATGCTTCGTATTAGGATAACTTTGCAGGCTACTGCAATGTTAAATGCAGTGATGGCCTTGCATTAAAGTCACCTAGCTACCCCCAATGGATGTTTTCTGCATTAAATTAATTGCAATAATTTTGCAAAACCTCTCAAATGTTAAATGCAACAAATGCATCGCATTAGGATGACTTTTCAGGCTTGCTGCAATGTTAAATGCAGTGATCGCCTTGCATTAAAGAAATATTGCAACACCCTGCGATGTGAAATGCAATAATAATCCTGCAAAACCTCTCAAATGTTAAATGCGACTAATGCATCGTATTAGGATAACTTTGCAGGCTGCTGCATTGTTAAATGCAGCGCTGGCCTTGCATTAAAGCAATATTGCAACCCCCTGGGATGTTAAATGCAATAAAATTAATTGCAATCATTTTGCAAAACCTCTCAAATGTTAAATGCAATTAATGCAACGCATTAAAATCTTTATTGGTGTACGGTTCCTCCTGACATCCACCCACCCACCCACCGATCGATCAATTAATCAATCAATCTTTGATTTATTTTTATTATTAATAATATAAATTATTATTACTATAGTATTATTATTGTATTTACTACCCCCGGCATCGCATTAGGATGACTTTTCAGGCTGCTGCAATGTTAAATGCAGTGATCGCCTTGCATTAAAGAAATATTGCAACACCCTGCGATGTGAAATGCAATAATAATCCTGCAAAACCTCTCAAATGTTAAACGTGACTAATGCTTCGTATTAGGATAACTTTGCAGGCTACTGCAATGTTAAATGCAGTGATGGCCTTGCATTAAAGTCACCTAGCTACCCCCAATGGATGTTTTCTGCATTAAATTAATTGCAATAATTTTGCAAAACCTCTCAAATGTTAAATGCAACAAATGCATCGCATTAGGATGACTTTTCAGGCTTGCTGCAATGTTAAATGCAGTGATCGCCTTGCATTAAAGAAATATTGCAACACCGTGCGATGTGAAATGCAATAATAATCCTGCAAAACCTCTCAAATGTTAAATGCGACTAATGCATCGTATTAGGATAACTTTGCAGGCTGCTGCATTGTTAAATGCAGCGCTGGCCTTGCATTAAAGCAATATTGCAACCCCCTGGGATGTTAAATGCAATAAAATTAATTGCAATCATTTTGCAAAACCTCTCAAATGTTAAATGCAATTAATGCAACGCATTAAAATCTTTATTGGTGTACGGTTCCTCCTGACATCCACCCACCCACCCACCGATCGATCAATCAATCAATCAATCTTTGATTTATTCTTATTATTAATAATATAAATTATTATTACTATAGTATTATTATTGTATTTACTACCCCCGGCATCGCATTAGGATGACTTTTCAGGCTGCTGCAATGTTAAATGCAGTGATCGCCTTGCATTAAAGAAATATTGCAACACCCTGCGATGTGAAATGCAATAATAATCCTGCAAAACCTCTCAAATGTTAAACGTGACTAATACTTCGTATTAGGATAACTTTGCAGGCTACTGCAATGTTAAATGCAGTGATGGCCTTGCATTAAAGTCACCTAGCTACCCCCAATGGATGTTTTCTGCATTAAATTAATTGCAATAATTTTGCAAAACCTCTCAAATGTTAAATGCAACAAATGCATCGCATTAGGATGACTTTTCAGGCTTGCTGCAATGTTAAATGCAGTGATCGCCTTGCATTAAAGAAATATTGCAACACCCTCAAACTCAAAAAGCTACGAGCTTTAATTTATAAATTTATCAAAAAGCTACGAGCTTTAATTGATAAATTTATCAAAAAGCTACGAGCTTTAATTGATAAATATATCAAAAAGCTACGAGCTTTAATTGATAAATTTATCAAAAAGCTACGAGCTTTAATTGATAAATTTATCAAAAAGCTACGAGCTTTAATTTTAAAATTTATCAAAAAGCTACGAGCTTTAATTGATAAACCGGCATGTTGGTCGTTGTGGGCAGGTTTGACTAGTGTAGATGGGGCATGTTGGTCGTTGTGGGACTAGTGTAGATGGGGCATGTTGGTCGTTGTGGGCAGGTGGGACTAGTGTAGATGGGGCATGTTGGTCTGTGTGGGCAGGTGGGACTAGTGTAGATGGGGCATGTTGGTCGTTGTGGGCAGGTGGGTCTAGTGTAGATGGGGCATGTTGGTCATTGTGGGCAGGTGGGACTAGTGTAGTTGGGGCATGTTGGTCGGTGTGGGCAGGTGGGACTAGTGTAGATGGGGCATGTTGGTCGTTGTGGGCAGGTGGGTCTAGTGTAGATGGGGCATGTTGGTCGTGTGGGCAGGTGGGACTAGTGTAGATGGGGCATGTTGGTCGGTGTGGGACTAGTGTAGATGGGGCATGTTGGTCGGTGTGGGCAGGTGGGACTAGTGTAGATGGGGCATGTTGGTTGGTGTGGGCGGGTGGGACTAGTGTAGTTGGGGCATGTTGGGCGGTGTGGGCAGGTGGGACTAGTGTAGATGGGGCATGTTGGCCGGTGTGGGAAGGTGGGACTAGTGTAGATGGGGCATGTTGGCCGGTGTGGGCAGGTGGGACTAGTGTAGATGGGTCATGTTGGTCTGTGTGGGCGGGTGGGACTAGTGTAGATGGGGCATGATGGCTGGTGTGGGCAGGTGGGACTAGTGTAGATGGGGCATGTTGGTCGGTGTGGGCAGGTGGGACTAGTGTAGATGGGGCATGTTGGGCGGTGTGGGCAGGTGGGACTAGTGTAGATGGGGCATGTTGGGCGATGTGGGCAGGTGGGACTAGTGTAGATGGGGCATGTTAGAAACATAGAAAATAGGTGCAGGAGTAGGCCATTCGGCCCTTTGAGCCTGTACGCACCGCCATTCAATATGATCATGGCTGATCATCCAGCTCAGTATCCCATACCTGCCTTCTCTCCATACCCCCTGATCCCTTTAGCAAAAAGGGCCACATCTAACTCCCTCTTAAATATAGCCAATGAAGTGGCCTCAACTACCTTCTGTGGCAGAGAATTCCACAGATTCACCACTCGCTGTGTGAAGAAATGTTTTCTCATCTCGGTCCTAAAAGACTTCCCCCTTATCCTTAAGCTGTGACCCCTGGTTCTGGACTCCCCCAACATCGGGAACAATCTTCCCGCATCTAGCCTGTCCAACCCCTTAAGAATTTTATATGTTTCTATAAGATCCCCCCTCAGTCTTCTAAATTCCAGCGAGTACAAGCCAGTCTATCCAGTCTTTCCTCATATGAAAGTCCCACCATCCCAGGGATCAATCTGGTGAACCTTCTCTGTACTCCCTCTAAGGCAAGAAAGTCTTTCCTCAGGTTAGGAGACCAAAACTGCACACAATACTCCAGGTGCGGTCTCACCAAGGCCTTGTACAACTGCAGCAGAACCTCCCTGCTCCTATACTCAAATCCTCTTGCTATGAATGCCAACATACCATTCGCTTTCTTCACTGCCTGCTGCACCTGCACGCTTGCTTTCAATGACTGGTGCACCATGACATCCAGGTCACGTTGCATCTCCCCTTCTCCCAATCGGTCACCATTCAGGTAATACTCTGCTTTCCTGTTCTTGCCGCCAAAGTGGATAACATCACATTTATCCACATTATATTGCATCTGCCATGCGTTTGCCCACTCGCCTAATCTATCGAAGTCACTCTGCAGCCTCCTAGCATCCTCCTAGCACATGTTGGTCTGTGTGGGCAGGTGGGACTAGTGTAGATGGGGCATGTTGGTCGGTGTGGACAGGTGGGACTAGTGTAGATGGGGCATGTTGGCCGGTGTGGGCAGGTGGGACTAGTGTAGATGGGTCATGTTGGTCTGTGTGGGCGGGTGGGACTAGTGTAGATGGGGCATGTTGGCCGGTGTGGGCAGGTGGGACTAGTGTAGATGGGGCATGTTGGTCTGTGTGGGCGGGTGGGACTAGTGTAGATGGGGCATGTTGGTCAGTGTGGGCAGGTGGGACTAGTGTAGATGGGGCATGTTGGACGGTGTGGGCAGGTGGGACTAGTGTAGATGGGGCATGTTGGTCAGTGTGGGCAGGTGGGACTAGTGTAGATGGGGCATGATGGACGGTGTGGGCGGTTGGGACTAGTGTAGATGGGGCATGTTGGTCAGTGTGGGCAGGTGGGACTAGTGTAGATGGGGCATGATGGACGGTGTGGGCGGTTGGGACTAGTGTAGATGGGGCATGTTGATCCGTGTGGGCAGGTGGGACTAGTGTAGATGGGGCATGATGGTCTGTGTGGGCAGGTGGGACTAGTGTAGATGGGGCATGATGGACGGTGTGGGCAGGTGGGACTAGTGTAGATGGGGCATGTTGGTCGGTGTGGGCAGGTGGGACTAGTGTAGATGGGGCATGTTGGTCTGTGTGGGCAGGTGGGACTAGTGTAGATGTGGCATGTTGGTCGGTGTGGGTAGGTGGGACTAGTGTAGATGGGGCATGATGGACGGTGTGGGCAGGTGGGACTAGTGTAGATGGGGCATGATGGACGGTGTGGGCGGGTGGGACTAGTGTAGATGGGGCATGTTGGTCGGTGTGGGCAGGTGGGACTAGTGTAGATGGGGCATGATGGACGGTGTGGGCGGGTGGGACTAGTGTAGATGGGGCATGTTGGTCGGTGTGGGCAGGTGGGACTAGTGTAGATGGGGCATGTTGGTCTGTGTAGGCAGGTGGGACTAGTGTAGATGGGGCATGATGGATGGTGTGGGCGGGTGGGACTAGTGTAGATGGGGCATGTTGGCCGGTGTGGGCGGGTGGGACTAGTGTAGATGGGGCATGATGGACGGTGTGGGCGGGTGGGACTAGTGTAGATGGGGCATGATGGACGGTGTGGGCGGGTGGGACTAGTGTAGATGGGGCATGATGGACGGTGTGGGCGGGTGGGACTAGTGTAGATGGGGCATGATGGCTATCCACCTCTTGCTATTAAAAGATATTTTATAAATTAAAGCTCATAGTTTTTTGTGTGGGGGAGAGAGAGGGAGGGAGGGAGAGAGGGAGGGATGGAGTGAGGGAGGGAGAGAGGAGGGGAAGAGAGAGGAGGGGGAGAGAGAGGAGGGGGAGAGAGAGGGGAGAGAGAGGAGGGGAAAGAGAAGGGGAGAGCTATTTAATCTTGTTATTAAAAAGATATTTTATACCTCAAAAAGCTACGAGCTTTAATTTATAAAATATCTTTTAATAGCAAGAGGTGGAGACTGGGTGTGGACAATGTCGCCCGTCGGGCGGGCTGCTAATTGATAATTGGTGGGATCGCTGAGCCTTGGGGAAGTTGTGGGCTTATGAAGGGCCACATGTGCTCACTGTTTATTTCAACTAAATGGCCGCCACATGTGCTTGCTGTTTCTTTGTGTCAATGTTTGTCCTTGCTTGCTGGCTCCCCTTCCCTCTCTCTCTCCCCCTCCTCTCTCTCACAATAGGTGCAGGAGGAGGCCATTCGGCCCTTCGAGCCTGTACGAACCGCCATTCAATGTGATCGCGGCTGATCGTTCTCAATCAGTACCCACTCTCTGTGGGTTTTAAATTGGTTAATTTTTTCGGGGTTAAATATAGTTGATGTAAAATATTATATTGTACTAAACTATATCTCACATTAATAGTATTTTTCATACTATCTAAACACAATCTTTCCCAACTTGGTTCATCAATGATAATATTAAGATCTGTTTCCCATCTTTGTCTTGATTTTTGAATTCCTATCTTTGGACTAGATTTTTGTAATAATTTATACATTGATGATATAATTTTTTTTATTCCCTTGCCCTGAATCAAGGATTCAATTCCTTTAATCTGAAATAGAGACATTGAATGACCTAACTTTTCCCTTAAAAAAGATTGTAATTGATAATAGAAAAAAATACGATTCCCTGGATGGAGAGAAAGAATGGGTGACGCGTTGGGTCGAGCCCCTTCTTCAGACTGATGTCAGGAGAGCGGGCCGGACAGAGATAGAATGTAGTCGTAGACAGTAAGAGTTGTGGGAGAGCTGGGTAGGGGGAGGGATTGGAGAGTGAGGGAAAACGGGCGATTTGAAGTTAGAGAAATCAATGCTCATACCGCTGATGTGTAAGCTACCGAAACGAAATATGAGGTGCTGTTCCTCCAATTTGCGCTAAGCCTCACAATGGAGGATGCCCAGGACAGAAAGTTCAGATTGGGAAGGGGAGGAGGGGGGGGGGGGGGGGGGGGGGGTAGGGGATGAGTTAAAGTGCTGAGCAACCGGGAGATCAAGTTGGTTTAGGTGGAATGAGCTGAGGTGTTCAGTGAAACGATAGCCGATCCTGCGCTTGGTCTCGCCGATGTACAGAAACTTGACATCTGGAACAGCGGATACAGCAAATGAGGTTGCTCGAGGTGCAGGTGAACCTCTGTCTCACCTGAAAAGATTGTCAGGGTCCTTGGATAGAGTCAAGGGGGGAAGTAAAGGGAGAGGTCTTGCATCTGCTGCGGTTACAGCGGAAATACAGTGGGAGGGGTGGTATGGGTGGGAAGGGACGAGTTGACCAGGGAGTTGTACAGCTAACGGCCTCTGTGCAAAGCAGAAAGGTGTGGAGATAATAGTCATAGAAAGTCACAGAAAATAGGTGCAGGAGGAGATCATTTGTCCCTTGGAACCAGACCGTCATTCTTTGTTATCAAGGCTGACCATTCACAATCAGTAACCCGTGCCTGCCTTGTATCCATGTCCCTTGATTCCGCTTTACCCTAGAGCAATCCAGCTATCTTTAAATTCACCCAGTGAATTGGTCTCCACTGCCTTCTGTGGCAGAGAATTCTACAAATTCACAACGCTCTAGGTGAAAAAGATTTTTCTTACCTCAGTTATAAATGGCTTCCCCTTTATTCCTAGACTGTGGCCCCTGGTCGTGGACTCCCCCAACATTGGGAACATTTTTTTTCCAGCATCTAGCTTTTCTATTCCTTTTATAATTGTATACGTTTCTGTAAGATTCCTTCTTATCTTTCTAAATTCCAGTGAATACCATCCCAGTCTTTTCCATCTTTCCTCATATGACAGTCCCGCCATCCCTGTGATTAACTGTGATTAACAAGGACGTCCTTCCTCTAATTAGTAGAACAAAACTGCAGACAATACTCCAGATGTGGTCTCACCAGGGCCATATACAACTGCAGAAGGACCTCTTTACTCCTATAGTCAAATCCTCTCGTTATGAAGGCCAAAATGCCATTAGCTTTGTTCATTGCCTGCTGTACCTGCATGTATACTTTCATTGACTGGTGTACAAGGACACCCAGGTTTCGTTGCACTTCCCGTTTACCTAATCTGACATCATTGAGATAATAATCTTCCTCCTTGTTTTTGCCGCCAAAGTGGATAACCTCACATTTTCAACATTATAGTGCATCTGCCACGCCTCTGCCCACTCACTCGACCTGTCCAAGTCACCCTGGAACATCCTAACATCCTCTTTGCAGTTCACACTGCCATCCAGCTTTGTGTCATCCGCAAATTTGCTAGTGTTACTTCTAATTCCATCAACCAAATCATTACTATATATTGTAAATAGTTATGGCCCTAGCACCGAACCTTGCGGCACTCCACTCGCCACTGCCTGTCTTCTGAAAAGGACCCGTTTATTTCTAATCTTGGCTTCCTGTCTGCAAACCAATTCTCTATCCATGTCAATACCCTACCCCCGATACCATGTGCCCACTAATCTCCAGTGTGGGACTTTATCAAAATCGTTCTTAAAGTCCATAGTACATTACATCCACTAGCTCTCCTTCATCCATTTTACTTGTTACATACTCAAAAAAATCCAGAAAATTAGTCAAGCAGGATTTCCCCTTCATAGCTCCACGCTGAGTTGGACAAACCCTTTTACTGCTATCCAAATGCGCCGTTATTCCCTGTTTAATAATTGACCCCAGCAGCTTCCCCAGCACCGGTTTCAGGCTAACTGGGCTATAATTCACA
>NW_027602164.1:0-46627 GCF_053455715.1 Rhinoraja longicauda | reverse complement strand
TATGCTCGTGGGCCACGGGGGCAAGTGTTTCGAAAAAAGCACTGAGAGTGTGTCTGGGGGAGAGAGAGAATGGGGGGGGGGGTCTGAGAATGGGGACTGGGGAGGGGACAACAGGGGTCGTTGCGGAGGGGGCTTGGTGGTGGGGGAAAGAGGGGTACTGGGAAAAGAGGAGGTTCCACTTCCCCCCTCAACCCCTTCCTCCCCCCTCCTTCCCACCTCCATCCCCACTCGCTCCCCCCCTCCCTCCCCCTCAATCCCAACCTCCATCACCACTCAGCCCCTAACTCCCCCCCTCCCTCCTTCCCTCCATCCCACCCTCCCCCACTCCCTGCCCCCTCCCTCCACCCTTCCATCCCTCTCCCCCTCCCACCTCCTTCCACCCTCCCTCCCCCCCCTCCCGGTTACAATGGAAACCCTACGGGGACGAGCCCAACGGGGAAAGAGGGGTACTGGGAAAAGGGGAGATCCCCCTCCCTCCCCTCCCCCTACCCCTTCCCCCCTCCCCTCCCCCCCTCCCTCCCCCCTCCCCTCTTCACTCCACACCTCCCTCCTCCCTCCCTCCCCCCCTCCCGGTTACAATGGAAACCCTATGAGGACAGGCCCAACGGGGAAAGAGGGGTACTGGGAAAAGGGGAGGTCCCCCTTCCCCCCTCAACCCCTTCATCCCCCCTCCTTCCCACCTCCATCCCCACTCCCTCCCCCCCTCCTCCCCCTCCCTCCCCAACTCCCTCCCCCCTCCCCCCCTAACTCCCCCCTCCCTCCTTCCCTCCCTCCCCAATCCCTCCCCCCCTCCCTCCACCCTTCCATCCCTCTCCCCCCCTCCTTCCACCCTCCCTCCCCCCCTCCCGGTTACAATTGAAACCCTACGAGGACGGGCCCAACGGGGAAAGAGGAGTACTGGGAAAAGGGGAGTTCCCCCTCCCTCCCCTTTCCCCTCCCCTCCCCCCTCCCCTCTCCCTCCCCCTCCCTCCCCCTCCCCCTCCCCCCTACCCCCTCCCTCCCCTCCCCCCTCCCTCCCCTCCCCTCCTCCCTCCACACCTCCCTCCTCCCTCCCTCCCCCTTCCAGCCCTCCCCTCCTCCCGGTTACAATGGAAACCCTACGAGGACGGGCCCAACGGGGAAAGAGGGGTACTGGGAAAAGGGGAGGTCCCCCTCCCTCCCTCCCCCTACCCACCTCCCTCCCCTCTCCCTCCCCCCTTCCCTCCTCCCTTCCCCCCTCCCCCTCCCATCCCCCCCTCTCCCCCCTCCCTCCCCCCTACCCCCCTCCCTCCCCTCTCTCCCTCCCCCCTCCCCCCCCCTCCCCCTCCCCCCCTCCCTCCCCTCCTCCCTCCCCCCTGCCCTCCCCCAACCCTCCCCCTTTCCTCCCCTCCCGGTTACAATGGAAACCCTACGAGGACGGGCCCAACGGGCCCACTCGGTCTAGTATACTACTAAAACTCTGCGGTCGTACATTCCGTATGTCTGTGTGTATGTGTGTATATCCGGAAGATTCCGAAGTGTCTTTCTTGACGCTTAACTTACAAACCCTACTCCTCCTAGACGGTACACCAAAGCGCTACGATTTTTGTACCGCCGTATTCACCATTAACATGGGCAACTATTGTAAGTACTTTCGTTCAAATTGAAGCTACCTTTTTAAAGCTAGAGAGATATTAAAGTATAAATTTTCATTTCTAACCCTTTTCTTGAAGGGGCTTCAGCGCGTGATGTCACAATGGCACCCGTGCACCAATGAGAGATCAGCTCGGTTTTAAATTTACATCTTCAGCTTGTGACGTCACAATGCTTGTGTGAGATTGTTGCAACATTGTTGCGAAAAGCAACTGCCAGTTTTTTAAAGTTGTGCAAGTCACTTAACATACACAGATCAGCATGGGGCCCCTATTCCCTCCCTCCCTTCCCCCGTCAACCCCTTCCTCCCCACTCCTTCCCACCTCCATCCCCACTCCCTCCCCCCCTCCTCCCCAACTCCCTCCCACCTCCCTCACCGCTCCTCCCCTAACTCCCCCCCCTCCCTCCTTCCCTCCATCCTTCCCCCCCTCCCTCCACCCTTCCATCCCTCTCCCCCTCCCCCCTCCTTCCACCCTCCCTCCCCCCCTTCTGGTTACAAAGGAAACCCTACGGGGACGGGCCCACCTCCATCCCCACTCCCTCCCCCCCTCCCTCCACACCTCCCTCCTCCCTCCCTCCCCTCCTCCCGGTTACAATGGAAACCCTACGAGGACGGGCCCAACGGGGAAAGAGGGGTACTGGGAAAAGGGGAGGTCCCCCTCCCTCCCCCCTTCCCCCATCCCTTATCCCTTCCCCCATCCCATCCACCCTCCCTCCCCTCTCCCTCCCCCTTCCCCCCGTTCCCCCCTCCCCTTGCCGCCCTCCCTCCACACCTCTCTCCTCCCTCCCTCCCCTTCCTCCCTCCCATCCTCCCAATGCTTGTTTGAGATGGGTGCTACATTGTTTCGAAAAGCACCACTAACAGATCGCAGTGAGAAGCACTATGTGACCGCGAATGTTCAAAACAAGCACTTAAAAAGCACTTATCTTTTTTAAAAGTATTTTTTTTATTGCAAGTCAATTAACATACACAGATCAGCATTGGGCCCCTATGCTCGTGGGCCACCGGGGCAAGTGTTTCGAAAAAAGCACTGAGAGTGTGTCTGGGGGAGAGAGAATGGGGGGGGGGGTCTGAGAATGGGGACTGGGGAGGGGGACAACAGGGGTCGTTGCGGAGGGGGCTTGGTGGTGGGGAAAGAGAGGTACTGGAAAAGGGGAGGTTCCACTTCCCCCCTCAACCCCTTCCTCCCCCCTCCTTCCCACCTCCATCCCCACTCGCTCCCCCCCTCCTCCCCCCTCAATCCCAACCTCCATCACCACTCAGCCCCTAACTCCCCCCCTCCCTCCTTCCTCCATCCCACCCTCCCCACTCCCTCCACCCTTCCATCCCTCTCCGCCTCCCCCCTCCTTCCACCCTCCCTTCCCCCTCCCGGTTACAATGGAAACCCTACGGGGACAAGCCCAACGGGGAAAGAGGGGTACTGGGAAAAGGGAGATCCCCCTCCCTCCCCTCCCCCCTTCCCCCTCCCCTTCCGCCCTCCCCTCCCCCCCTCCCTCCCCTCCCCTCCTCCCTCCACACCTCCCTCCTCCCTCCCTCCCCCCTCCCGGTTACAATGGAAACCCTATGAGGACGGGCCCAACGGGGAAAGAGGGGTGCTGGGAAAAGGGGAGTTCCCCCTTCCCCCCTCAACCCCTTCATCCCCCCTCCTTCCCACCTCCATCCCACTCCCTCCCCCCCTCCTCCCCCTCCCTCCCCAACTCCCTCCCCCCTCCCTCCCCCTCCCCCCTAACTCCCCCCTCCCTCCTTCCCTCCATCCCTCCCTCCCCAATCCCTCCCCCCCTTCCTCCACCCTTCCATCCCTCTCCCCCCTCCTTCCACCCTCCCTCCCCCCCTCCCGGTTACAATGGAAACCCTACGGGGACGGGCCCAACGGGGAAAGAGGGGTACTGGGAAAAGGGGAGATCCCCCTCCCTCCCCTCCCCCTACCCCCTCCCACCTTCCCCCTCCCCTTCCCCCCTCCCCTCCCCCCTCCCTCCCCCTCCCCTCCTCCCTCCACACCTCCCTCCACACCTCCCTCCTCCCTCCCTTCCCCCCTCCCGGTTACAATGGAAACCCTATGAGGACGGGCCCAACGGGAAAGAGGGGTACTGGGAAAAGGGGAGGTCCCCCTTCCCCCCTCAACCACTTCATCTCCCCTCCTTCCCACCTCCATCCCCACTCCCTCCCCCCTCCACTCCCTCCCCCCCCTCCTCCCCCTCCCTCCCCAACTCCCACCCCCTCCCCCCTAACTACCCCCTCCCACCTTCCCTCCATCCCTCCCTCCCTCCACCCATCCCTCTCCCCCTCCTTCCACCCTCCCTCCCCCCTCCCGGTTACAATTGAAACCCTACGAGGACGGGCCCAACGGGGAAAGAGGAGTACTTGGAAAAGGGGAGGGCCCCCTCCTTCCCCCCTTCCCCCATCCCATCCCCCCTCCCTCCCCTCTCCCTCCCCTTCCCCACCTTCCCCCCCTTCCCCCCTCCCCCTCCCTCCCCTCCCCTCCTCCCTCCACACCTCCCTCCTCCCTCCCTCCCCCTTCCCGCCCTCCCCTCCTCCGGTTACAATGGAAACCCTACGAGGACGGGCCCAACGGGGAAAGAGGGGTACTGGGAAAAGGGGAGGTCCCCCTCCCTCCCTCCCCCTACCCACCTCCCTCCCTCCCCCCTACCCACCTCCCTCCCCTCTCCCTCCCCCCTTCCCTCCTCCCTTCCCCCCTCCCCTCCCCCCTCCCATCCACCCCTCTCCCCCTCCCTCCCCCCTACCCCCCCCTCCCCTCTCCCTCCCCCCTCCCCCCCTCCCCTCCCCCCTCCCTCCCCTCCTCCCTCCCCCTTCCCTCCCCCAACCCTCCCCCTTTCCTCCCCTCCCGGTTACAATGGAAACCCTACGAGGACGGGCCCAACGGGCCCACTCGGTCTAGTATACTACTAAAACTCTGCGTTCGTGTGTATGTACGCAAACATTCCTTGACGCTTTGCTTGACGCTTAACTTACAAACCCTACTCCTCCTAGACGGTACACCAAAGCGCTACGATTTTTGTACCGCCATATTCACCATTAACATGGGCAACTATTGTAAGTACTTTCATTCAATTGAAGCTAACTTTTTAAAGCTAGAGAGATATTAAAGTTTAAATTTTTCATTTCTAACCCTTTTCTTGAAGGAGCTTCAGCGCGTGACGTCACAATGGCACCCGTGCACCAATGAGAGATCAGCTCGCGATGGACAAGCAGCTGCTATTGGGTGTTTACTACTTTAAATTTACATAATTTTTTTTCTGACCTTTTTTTTCCAAGTTCTTCAGCTTGTGACGTCACAATGCTTGTGTGAGATGGTTGCAACATTGTTGCGAAAAGCAACTGCCAGTTTTTAAAGTTGTGCAAGTCACTTAACATACACAGATCAGCATGGGGCCCCTATTCCCTCCCTCCCCCCTTCTCCCCTCAACCCCTTCCTCCCCACTCCTTCCCACCTCCATCCCCACTCCCTCCCCCCCTCCTCCCCAACTCCCTCCCCACCTCCCTCACCCCTCCTCCCCTAACTCCCCCCCTCCCTCCTTCCCTCCATCCGTCCCCCCCTCCCTCCACCCTTCCACCCCTCTCCCCCTCCCCCCTCCTTCCACCCTCCCTCCCCCCTTCTGGTTACAAAGGAAACCCTACGGGGACGGGCCCAACGGGGAAAGAGGGGTACTGGGAAAAGGGGAGGTCCCCCTCCCTCCCCTTCCTCCCTCCCCTCCCCCCTCCCCCTCCCCCCTAACCCTCTCCCTCCCCCTTCCCCCCTCCCCCCCTCCCCTCCTCCCTCCACACCTCCCTCCCCCTTCCCTCCCCTCCTCCCGGTTACAATGGAAACCCTACGAGGACGGGCCCAACGGGGAAAGAGGGGTACTGGGAAAAGGTGAGGTCCCCCTCTCTCCCCCTTCCCCCATCCCATCCCCCCTCCCTCCCCTCTCCCTCACCCTTCCCCCCGTTCCCCCCCTCCCCTTCCCCCCATCCATCCCCTCCTCCATCCACACCTCTCTCCTCCCTCCCTCCCCTTCCCTCCCTCCCATCCTCCCAATGCTTGTTTGAGATGAGTGCTACATTGTTTCGAAAAGCACCACTAACAGATCGCAGTGAGAAGCACTATGTGACCGCGAATGTTTCAAAACAAGCATTTAAAAAGCACTTATCTTTTTTTAAAGTATTTTTTTTTATTGCAAGTCACTTAACATACACAGATCAGCATTGGGCCCATATGCTCGTGGGCCACCGGGGCAAGTGTTTCGAAAAAAGCACTGAGAGTGTGTATGGGGGAGAGAGAGAATGGGGGGGTCTGTGAATGGGGACTGGGGACAACAGGGGTCGTTGCGGAGTGGGCTTGGTGGTGGGGGAAAGAGGGGTACTGGGAAAAGGGGAGGTCCCACTTCCCCCCTCAACCCCTTCCTCCCCCCTCCTTCCCACCTCCATCCCCACTCCCTCCCCCCCTCCCTCCCCCCTCAATCCCAACCTCCATCACCACTCATCCCCTAACTCCCCCCCTCCCTCCTTCCCTCCATCCCACCCTCCCCCACTCCCTCCCCCCTCCCTCCACCATTCCATCCCTCTCCCCCTCCTCCCTCCTTCCACCCTCCCTCCCCCCCTCCCGGTTACAATGGAAACCCTACGGGGACGGGCCCAACGGGGAAAGAGGGGTACTGGGAAAAGGGGAGATCCCCCTCCCTCCCCTCCCCCCTACCCCCTCCCCCCTTCCCCCTCCCCCCTCCCTCCCCCTCCCCTCCTGCCTCCACACCTCCCTCCACAACTCCCTCCTCCCTCCCTCCCCCCCTCCCGGTTACAATGGAAACCCTATGAGGACGGGCCCAACGGGGAAAGAGGGGTACTGGGAAAAGGGGAGGTCCCCCTTCCCCCCTCAACCCCTTCATCCCCCCTCCTTCCCACCTCCATCCCCACTCCCTCCCCCCTCCTCCCCCTCCCTCCCCAACTCCCTCCCCCCTCCCCCCTAACTCCCCCCTCCCTCCTTCCCTCCATCCCTCCCTCCCCAATCCCTCCCCCCCTCCCTCCACCCTTCCATCCCTCTCCCCCCCTCCTTCCACCCTCCCTCCCCCCCTCCCGGTTACAATTGAAACCCTACGAGGACGGGCCCAACGGGGAAAGAGGAGTACTGGGAAAAGGGGAGGTCCCCCTCCCTCCCCCCTCCCCTCCCCTCTCCCTCCCCCTCCCTCCCCCTCCCCCCTACCCCCCTCCCTCCCCTCCCCCTCCCTACCCTCCCCTCCTCCCTCCACACCTCCCTCCTCCCTCCCTCCCCCTTCCCTCCCTCCCCTCCTCCCGGTTACAATGGAAACCCTACGAGGACGGGCCCAACGGGGAAAGAGGGGTACTGGGAAAAGGGGAGGTCCCCCTCCCTCCCTCCCCCCTACCCACCTCCCTCCCCTCTCCCTCCCCCTTCCCTCCTCCCTTCCCCCCTCCCCTCCCCCCTCCCATCCCCCCCTCTCCCCCTCCCTCCCCCCTACCCCCCTCCCTCCCCTCTCCCTCCCCCCTCCCCTCCCCCCCTCCCTCCCCTCCTCCCTCCCCCTTCCCTCCCCCAACCCTCCCCCTTTCCTCCCCTCCCGGTTACAATGGAAACCCTACTTGGTCTAGTATATCTATATCTATATACTACTAAAACTCTGCGGTCCAACATTCCGTGTGTATGTACGAAAGATTCCGTATGTACGAAAGATTCCGAAGATTTCTGTCCATAACTTACAAACCCTACTCCTCCCAGACGGTACACCAAAGCGCTACGATTTTTGTACCGCCGTATTCACCATTAACCTGGGCAACTATTGTAAGTACTTTCGTTCAAATTGAAGCTACCTTTTTAAAGCTAGAGAGATATTAAAGTTTAAATTTTCATTTCTAACACTTTTCTTGAAGGGGCCAAACCCTACTCCTCCCAGACGGTACACCAAAGCGCTACGATTTTTGTACCGCCGTATTCACCATTAACATGGGCAACTATTGTAAGTACTTTCGTTCAAATTGAAGCTACCTTTTTAAAGCTAGAGAGATATTAAAGTTTAAATTTTTCATTTCTAACCCTTTTCTTGAAGGGGCTTCAGCGCGTGATGTCACAATGGCACCCGTGCACCAATGAGAGATCAGCTCGCGATGGACAAGCGGCTGCTATTGGGTGTTTACTACTTTAAATTTACATAATTTTTTTTCTGACCTTTTTTTTCAAGGTCTTCAGCTTGTGACGTCACAATGCTTGTGTGAGATGGTTGCAACATTGTTGCGAAAAGCAACTGCCAGTTTTTTAAAGTTGTGCGAGTCACTTAACATACACAGATCAGCATGGGGCCCCTATTCCCTCCCTCCCCCCCCTTCCCCCCTCAACCCCTTCCTCCCCACTCCTTCCCACCTCCACCCCCCCTCCCTCCCCCCCTTCCCCCTCCCCTCCCCCCTCCCTCCCCCTCCACACCTCCCTCCCCCTTCCCTCCCTCCCCTCCTCCCGGTTACAATGGAAACCCTACGAGGACGGGCCCAACGGGGAAAGAGGGGTACTGGGAAAAGGGGAGGTCCCCCTCACTCCACCCTTCCCCCTCCCCTCCCCCCCTCCCTCCCCCTCCCCTCCTCCCTCCACACCTCCCTCCTCCCTCCCTCCCCCCTCCCGGTTACAATGGAAACCCTATGAGGACGGGCCCAACGGGGAAAGAGGGGTGCTGGGAAAAGGGGAGTTCCCCCTTCCCCCCTCAACCCCTTCATCCCCCCTCCTTCCCACCTCCATCCCCACTCCCTCCCCCCCTCCTCCCCCTCCCTCCCCAACTCCCTCCCCCCTCCCTCCCCCCTCCCCCCTAACTCCCCCCTCCCTCCTTCCCTCCATCCCTCCCTCCCCAATCCCTCCCCCCCTTCCTCCACCCTTCCATCCCTCTCCCCCCTCCTTCCACCCTCCCTCCCCCCCTCCCGGTTACAATGGAAACCCTACGGGGACGGGCCCAACGGGGAAAGAGGGGTACTGGGAAAAGGGGAGATCCCCCTCCCTCCCCTCCCCCCTACCCCCTCCCACCTTCCCCCTCCCCTTCCCCCCTCCCCTCCCCCCTCCCTCCCCCTCCCCTCCTCCCTCCACACCTCCCTCCACACCTCCCTCCTCCCTCCCTTCCCCCCTCCCGGTTACAATGGAAACCCTATGAGGACGGGCCCAACGGGGAAAGAGGGGTACTGGGAAAAGGGGAGGTCCCCCTTCCCCCCTCAACCACTTCATCTCCCCTCCTTCCCACCTCCATCCCCACTCCCTCCCCCCTCCACTCCCTCCCCCCCCTCCTCCCCCTCCCTCCCCAACTCCCACCCCCTCCCCCCTAACTCCCCCCTCCCTCCTTCCCTCCATCCCTCCCTCCCTCCACCCATCCCTCTCCCCCCTCCTTCCACCCTCCCTCCCCCCTCCCGGTTACAATTGAAACCCTACGAGGACGGGCCCAACGGGGAAAGAGGAGTACTTGGAAAAGGGGAGGGCCCCCTCCTTCCCCCCTTCCCCCATCCCATCCCCCCTCCCTCCCCTCTCCCTCCCCCTTCCCCACCTTCCCCCCCCTTCCCCCCCTCCCCCTCCCTCCCCTCCCCTCCTCCCTCCACACCTCCCTCCTCCCTCCCTCCCCCTTCCCGCCCTCCCCTCCTCCCGGTTACAATGGAAACCCTACGAGGACGGGCCCAACGGGGAAAGAGGGGTACTGGGAAAAGGGGAGGTCCCCCTCCCTCCCTCCCCCTACCCACCTCCCTCCCTCCCCCCTACCCACCTCCCTCCCCTCTCCCTCCCCCCTTCCCTCCTCCCTTCCCCCCTCCCCTCCCCCCTCCCATCCACCCCTCTCCCCCCTCCCTCCCCCCTACCCCCCTCCCTCCCCTCTCCCTCCCCCCTCCCCCCCTCCCCTCCCCCCCTCCCTCCCCTCCTCCCTCCCCCTTCCCTCCCCCAACCCTCCCCCTTTCCTCCCCTCCCGGTTACAATGGAAACCCTACGAGGACGGGCCCAACGGGCCCACTCGGTCTAGTATACTACTAAAACTCTGCGTTCGTGTGTATGTACGCAAACATTCCTTGACGCTTTGCTTGACGCTTAACTTACAAACCCTACTCCTCCTAGACGGTACACCAAAGCGCTACGATTTTTGTACCGCCATATTCACCATTAACATGGGCAACTATTGTAAGTACTTTCATTCAATTGAAGCTAACTTTTTAAAGCTAGAGAGATATTAAAGTTTAAATTTTTCATTTCTAACCCTTTTCTTGAAGGAGCTTCAGCGCGTGACGTCACAATGGCACCCGTGCACCAATGAGAGATCAGCTCGCGATGGACAAGCAGCTGCTATTGGGTGTTTACTACTTTAAATTTACATAATTTTTTTTCTGACCTTTTTTTTCAAGTTCTTCAGCTTGTGACGTCACAATGCTTGTGTGAGATGGTTGCAACATTGTTGCGAAAAGCAACTGCCAGTTTTTTAAAGTTGTGCAAGTCACTTAACATACACAGATCAGCATGGGGCCCCTATTCCCTCCCTCCCCCCTTCCCCCCTCAACCCCTTCCTCCCCACTCCTTCCCACCTCCATCCCCACTCCCTCCCCCCCTCCTCCCCAACTCCCTCCCCACCTCCCTCACCCCTCCTCCCCTAACTCCCCCCCTCCCTCCTTCCCTCCATCCGTCCCCCCCTCCCTCCACCCTTCCACCCCTCTCCCCCTCCCCCCTCCTTCCACCCTCCCTCCCCCCTTCTGGTTACAAAGGAAACCCTACGGGGACGGGCCCAACGGGGAAAGAGGGGTACTGGGAAAAGGGGAGGTCCCCCTCCCTCCCCTTCCTCCCTCCCCTCCCCCCTCCCCCTCCCCCCTAACCCTCTCCCTCCCCCTTCCCCCCTCCCCCCTCCCCTCCTCCCTCCACACCTCCCTCCCCCTTCCCTCCCCTCCTCCCGGTTACAATGGAAACCCTACGAGGACGGGCCCAACGGGGAAAGAGGGGTACTGGGAAAAGGTGAGGTCCCCCTCTCTCCCCCTTCCCCCATCCCATCCCCCCTCCCTCCCCTCTCCCTCACCCTTCCCCCCGTTCCCCCCCTCCCCTTCCCCCCATCCATCCCCTCCTCCATCCACACCTCTCTCCTCCCTCCCTCCCCTTCCCTCCCTCCCATCCTCCCAATGCTTGTTTGAGATGAGTGCTACATTGTTTCGAAAAGCACCACTAACAGATCGCAGTGAGAAGCACTATGTGACCGCGAATGTTTCAAAACAAGCATTTAAAAAGCACTTATCTTTTTTTAAAGTATTTTTTTTTATTGCAAGTCACTTAACATACACAGATCAGCATTGGGCCCATATGCTCGTGGGCCACCGGGGCAAGTGTTTCGAAAAAAGCACTGAGAGTGTGTATGGGGGAGAGAGAGAATGGGGGGGTCTGTGAATGGGGACTGGGGACAACAGGGGTCGTTGCGGAGTGGGCTTGGTGGTGGGGGAAAGAGGGGTACTGGGAAAAGGGGAGGTCCCACTTCCCCCCTCAACCCCTTCCTCCCCCCTCCTTCCCACCTCCATCCCCACTCCCTCCCCCCCTCCCTCCCCCCTCAATCCCAACCTCCATCACCACTCATCCCCTAACTCCCCCCCTCCCTCCTTCCCTCCATCCCACCCTCCCCCACTCCCTCCCCCCTCCCTCCACCATTCCATCCCTCTCCCCCTCCTCCCTCCTTCCACCCTCCCTCCCCCCCTCCCGGTTACAATGGAAACCCTACGGGGACGGGCCCAACGGGGAAAGAGGGGTACTGGGAAAAGGGGAGATCCCCCTCCCTCCCCTCCCCCCTACCCCCTCCCCCCTTCCCCCTCCCCCCTCCCTCCCCCTCCCCTCCTGCCTCCACACCTCCCTCCACAACTCCCTCCTCCCTCCCTCCCCCCCTCCCGGTTACAATGGAAACCCTATGAGGACGGGCCCAACGGGGAAAGAGGGGTACTGGGAAAAGGGGAGGTCCCCCTTCCCCCCTCAACCCCTTCATCCCCCCTCCTTCCCACCTCCATCCCCACTCCCTCCCCCCTCCTCCCCCTCCCTCCCCAACTCCCTCCCCCCTCCCCCCTAACTCCCCCCTCCCTCCTTCCCTCCATCCCTCCCTCCCCAATCCCTCCCCCCCTCCCTCCACCCTTCCATCCCTCTCCCCCCCTCCTTCCACCCTCCCTCCCCCCCTCCCGGTTACAATTGAAACCCTACGAGGACGGGCCCAACGGGGAAAGAGGAGTACTGGGAAAAGGGGAGGTCCCCCTCCCTCCCCCCTCCCCTCCCCTCTCCCTCCCCCTCCCTCCCCCTCCCCCCTACCCCCCTCCCTCCCCTCCCCCTCCCTACCCTCCCCTCCTCCCTCCACACCTCCCTCCTCCCTCCCTCCCCCTTCCCTCCCTCCCCTCCTCCCGGTTACAATGGAAACCCTACGAGGACGGGCCCAACGGGGAAAGAGGGGTACTGGGAAAAGGGGAGGTCCCCCTCCCTCCCTCCCCCCTACCCACCTCCCTCCCCTCTCCCTCCCCCTTCCCTCCTCCCTTCCCCCCTCCCCTCCCCCCTCCCATCCCCCCCTCTCCCCCTCCCTCCCCCCTACCCCCCTCCCTCCCCTCTCCCTCCCCCTCCCCTCCCCCCCTCCCTCCCCTCCTCCCTCCCCCTTCCCTCCCCCAACCCTCCCCCTTTCCTCCCCTCCCGGTTACAATGGAAACCCTACTTGGTCTAGTATATCTATATCTATATACTACTAAAACTCTGCGGTCCAACATTCCGTGTGTATGTACGAAAGATTCCGTATGTACGAAAGATTCCGAAGATTTCTGTCCATAACTTACAAACCCTACTCCTCCCAGACGGTACACCAAAGCGCTACGATTTTTGTACCGCCGTATTCACCATTAACCTGGGCAACTATTGTAAGTACTTTCGTTCAAATTGAAGCTACCTTTTTAAAGCTAGAGAGATATTAAAGTTTAAATTTTCATTTCTAACACTTTTCTTGAAGGGGCCAAACCCTACTCCTCCCAGACGGTACACCAAAGCGCTACGATTTTTGTACCGCCGTATTCACCATTAACATGGGCAACTATTGTAAGTACTTTCGTTCAAATTGAAGCTACCTTTTTAAAGCTAGAGAGATATTAAAGTTTAAATTTTTCATTTCTAACCCTTTTCTTGAAGGGGCTTCAGCGCGTGATGTCACAATGGCACCCGTGCACCAATGAGAGATCAGCTCGCGATGGACAAGCGGCTGCTATTGGGTGTTTACTACTTTAAATTTACATAATTTTTTTTCTGACCTTTTTTTTCAAGGTCTTCAGCTTGTGACGTCACAATGCTTGTGTGAGATGGTTGCAACATTGTTGCGAAAAGCAACTGCCAGTTTTTTAAAGTTGTGCGAGTCACTTAACATACACAGATCAGCATGGGGCCCCTATTCCCTCCCTCCCCCCCCTTCCCCCCTCAACCCCTTCCTCCCCACTCCTTCCCACCTCCACCCCCCCTCCCTCCCCCCCTTCCCCCTCCCCTCCCCCCTCCCTCCCCCTCCACACCTCCCTCCCCCTTCCCTCCCTCCCCTCCTCCCGGTTACAATGGAAACCCTACGAGGACGGGCCCAACGGGGAAAGAGGGGTACTGGGAAAAGGGGAGGTCCCCCTCCCTCCCCTTCCCCCTCCCCCCCTACCCCTCTCCCTCCCCCCTCCCCCCCTCCCTCCCCCTCTCCCTCCCCCCTCCCCCCCTTCCCCCCTCCCCTCCCCCTCCCTCCCCCTCCCCTCCCTCCACACCTCCCTCCTCCCTCCCTCCCCCTTCCCTCCCTCCCCTCCTCCCGGTTACAATGGAAACCCTACGAGGACGGGCCCAACGGGGAAAGAGGGGTACTGGGAAAAGGGGAGGTCCCCCTCACTCCACCCTTCCCCATCCCATCCCCCCTCCCTCCCCTCTCCCGCCCCCTCCCCCCCCTCCCCTTCCCCCCTCCCTCCCCTCCTCCCTCCACACCTCCCTCCTCCCTCCCTCCCCTTCCCTCCCTCCCATCCTCCCAATGCTTGTGTGAGATGGTTGCAACATTGTTTCGAAAAGCAGCTGACAGAAGCACTAAGTAGCCGCGAATGTTTCAAAACCAGCACTTAACCGCGAATGTTTTTTAAAAAAGCACTTAACCGCGAATGTTTCAAAACAAGCAATTAAAAAGCACTTATTATTTTTTAAGTATTTTTTTTTATTCCAAGAGAATGGGGGGGGTCTGAGAATGGGGACTGGGGAGGGGGACAACAGGGGTCGTTGCGGTGGGGGCTTGGTGGTGGGGGAAAGAGGGGTACTGGGAAAAGGGGAGGTCCCACTTCCCCCCTCAACCTCTTCCTCCCCCCTCCTTCCCACCTCCATCCCCACTCTCTCCCCCCTCAATCCCAACCTCCATCACCACTCAGCCCCTAACTCACCCGTCCCTCCTTCCCTCCATCCGACCCTCCCCCACTCCCTCCCCCCCTCCCTCCACCCTTCCACCCCTCTCCCCCTCCCCCCTCCTTCCACCCTCCCTCCCCCCCCCTCCCGGTTACAATGGAAACCCTACGGGGACGGGCCCAACGGGGAAAGAGGGGTACTGGGAAAAGGGGAGGTCCCCCTCCCTCCCCCCTCCCTCCCCCCTCCCTCCCCCCTTCCCCCTCCCCTCCCCCCTCCCCTCTCCCTCCCCCTCCCTCCCCCTCCCTCCCCCTCCCCCCTCCCTCCCCTCCCCCCTCCCTCCCCTCCCCTCCTCCCTCCACCCCTCCCTCCTCCCTCCCTCCCCCTTCCCGCCCTCCCCTCCTCCCGGTTACAATGGAAACCCTACGAGGACGGGCCCAACGGGGAAAGAGGGGTACTGGGAAAAGGGGAGGTCCCCCTCCCTCCCTCCCCCCTACCCACCTCCCTCCCCCCCTACCCTCCTCCCTTACCCCCTCCCCCTCCCATCCCCCCCTCTCCCCCCTCCCTCCCCCCTACCCCCCTCCCTCCCCTCTCCCTCCCCCCTCCCCCCCTCCCCTCCCCCCCTCCCTCCCCCTCCTCCCTCCCCCTTCCCTCCCCCAACCCTCCCCCTTTCCTCCCATCCCGGTTACAATGGAAACCCTACGAGGACGGGCCCAACGGGCCCACTCGGTCTAGTATAATACTAAAACTCTGGGTTCGTGTGTATGTACGAAAGATTCCGTATGTACGAAAGATTCCGAAGTTGATTACGAAGTTTCTGTCCATAACTTACAAACCCTACTCCTCCCAGACGGTACACCAAAGCGCTACGATTTTTGTACCGCCGTATTCACCATTAACCTGGGCAACTATTGTAATTACTTTCGTTCAAATTGAAGCTACCTTTTTAAAGCTAGAGAGATATTAAAGTTTAAATTTTCATTTCTAACACTTTTCTTGAAGGGGCCAAACCCTACTCCTCCCAGATGGTACACCAAAGCGCTACGATTTTTGTACCGCCGTATTCACCATTAACATGGGCAACTATTGTAAGTACTTTCGTTCAAATTGAAGCTACCTTTTTAAAGCTAGAGAGATATTAAAGTTTAAATTTTTCATTTCTAACCCTTTTCTTGAAGGGGCTTCAGCGCGTGATGTCACAATGGCACCCGTGCACCAATGAGAGATCAGCTCGCGATGGACAAGCGGCTGCTATTGGGTGTTTACTACTTTCAATTTACATAAATTTTTTTCTGACCTTTTTTTTCAAGGTCTTCAGCTTGTGACGTCACAATGCTTGTGTGAGATGGTTGCAACATTGTTGCGAAAAGCAACTGCCAGTTTTTTAAAGTTGTGCGAGTCACTTAACATACACAGATCAGCATGGGGCCCCTATTCCCTCCCTCCCCCCCCCTTCCCCACTCAACCCTTCCTCCCCACTCCTTCCCACCTCCACCCCCCTCCCTCCCCCCCTTCCCCCCTCCCCTCCCCCTCCCTCCCCCTCCACCCTCCACACCTCCCTCCCTCCCCCTTCCCTCCCTCCCCTCCTCCGGTTACAATGGAAACCCTACGAGGACGGGCCCAACGGGGAAAGAGGGGTACTGGGAAAAGGGGAGGTCCCCTCCCTCCCCTTCCCCCTCCCCCTCCCCCCCTACCCTCTCCCTCCCCCCTCACCCCCCCTCCCCCCCTCCCCTCCCCTCTCCCTCCCCCCTACCCCCCCCTTCCCCCCTCCCCTCCCCCCTCCCTCCCCTCCCCTCCCTCCACACCTCCCTCCTCCCTCCCTCCCCCTTCCCTCCCTCCCCTCCTCCCGGTTACAATGGAAACCCTACGAGGACGGGCCCAACGGGGAAAGAGGGGTACTGGGAAAAGGGGAGGTCCCCCTCGCTCCCACCTTCCCCATCCCATCCCCCCTCCCTCCCCTCTCCCGCCCCCTTCCCCCCCTCCCCTTCCCCCCTCCCTCCCCTCCTCCCTCCACACCTCCCTCCTCCCTCCCCCTTCCCTCCCTCCCATCCTCCCAATGCTTGTGTGAGATGGTTGCAACATTGTTTCGAAAAGCAGCTGACAGAAGCACTAAGTAGCCGCGAATGTTTCAAAACCAGCACTTAACCGCGAATGTTTTTTAAAAAGCACTGAACCGCGATGTTTCAAAACAAGCAATTAAAAGCACTTATTTTTTTAAAGTATTTTTTTTTATTCCAAGAGAATGGGGGGGTCTGAGAATGGGGACTGGGGAGGGGGACAACAGGGGACGTTGCGGTGGGGGCTTGGTGGTGGGGGAAAGAGGGGTACTGGGAAAAGGGGAGGTCCCACTTCCCCCCCTCAACCTCTTCCTCCCCCCTCCTTCCCACCTCCATCCCCACTCTCTCCCCCCTCAATCCCAACCTCCATCACCACTCAGCCCCTAACTCACCCGTCCCTCCTTCCCTCCGTCCGACCCTCCCCCCACTCCCTCCCCCCCTCCCTCCACCCTTCCACCCCTCTCCCCCTCCCCCCTCCTTCACCCTCCCTTCCCCCCCCTCCCGGTTACAATGGAAACCCTACTGGGACGGGCCCAACGGGAAAGAGGGGTACTGGGAAAAGGGGAGGTCCCCCTCCCTCCCCCCTTCCCCATCCCATCCCCCTCCCTCCCCTCTCCCTCCCCCTTCCCCCCCGTTCCCCCTCCCCTCCCCTTCCCCCCCTCCCTCCACACCTCTCTCCTCCCTCCCTCCCCTTCCCTCCCTCCCATCCTCCCAATGCTTGTTTGAGATGGGTGCTACATTGTTTCGAAAAGCACCACTAACAGATCGCAGTGAGAAGCACTATGTGACCTCGAATGTTACAAAACAAGCACTTAAAAAGCACTTATCTTTTTTTAAAGTTTTTTTTTTTATTGCAAGTCACTTAACATACACAGATCAGCATTGGGCCCCTATGCTCGTGGGCCACCGGGGCAAGTGTTTCGAAAAAAGCACTGAGAGTGTGTCTGGGGGAGAGAGAGAATGGGGGGGGGTCTGAGAATGGGGACTGGGGAGGGGGACAACAGGGGTCGTTGCGGAGGGGGCTTGGTGGTGGGGGAAAAAGGGGTACTGGGAAAAGGGGAGGTTCCACTTCCCCCCTCAACCCCTTCCTCCCCCCTCCTTCCCACCTCCATCCCCACTCGCTCCCCCCCTCCCTCCCCCCTCAATCCCAACCTCCATCACCACTCAGCCCCTAACTCCCCCCCTCCCTCCTTCCCTCCATCCCACCCTCCCCCACTCCCTCCCCCCTCCCTCCACCCTTCCATCCCTCTCCCCCTCCCCCTCCTTCCACCCTACCTCCCCCCCTCCCGGTTACAATGGAAACCCTACGGGGACGGGCCCAACGGGGAAAGAGGGGTACTGGGAAAAGAGGAGATCCCCCTCCCCCCTCCCCTCCCCCTCCCTCCCTTCCCCCCTCCCCTTCCCCCTCCCCTCCCCCCCTCCCTCCCCCTCCCCCTCCTCCCTCCACACCTCCCTCCTCCCTCCCTCCCCCCTCCCGGTTACAATGGAAACCCTATGAGGACGGCCCAACGGGGAAAGAGGGGTACTGGGAAAAGGGGAGGTCCCCCTTACCCCCTCAACCCCTTCATCCCCCCTCCTTCCCACCTCCATCCCCACTCCTCCCCCCCTCCTCCCCCTCCCTCCCCAACTCCCTCCCCCCTCCCTCCCCCCTCCGCCCTAACTCCCCCCTCCCTCCTTCCTCCATCCCTCCTCCCCAATCCCTACCCCCCTCCCTCCACCCTTCCATCCCTCTCCCCCCTCCTTGAAACCCTACGAGGACGGGCCCCAACGGGGAAAGAGGAGTACTGGGAAAAGGGGAGGTCCCCCTCCCTCCCCCCTTCCCCCTCCCCTCCCCCCTCCCCTCTCCCTCCCCCTCCCTCCCCCTCCCCCCTACCCCCTCCCTCCCCTCCCCCCTCCCTCCCCTCCCCTCCTCCTTCCACACCTCCCTCCTCCCTCCCTCCCCCTTCCCGCCCTCCCCTCCTCCCGGTTACAATGGAAACCCTACGAGGACGGGCCCAACGGGGAAAGAGGGGTACTGGGAAAAGGGGAGGTCCCCCTCCCTCCCTCCCCCCTACCCACCTCCCTCCCCTCTCCCTCCCCCCCTTCCCTCCTCCCTTCCCCCCTCCCCTCCCCCCTCCCATCCCCCCTCTCCCCCTCCCTCCCCCCTACCCCCCTCCCTCCCCTCCTCCCTCCCCATTCCCTCCCCCAACCCTCCCCCTTTCCTCCCCTCCCGGTTACAATGGAAACCCTACGAGGACGGGCCCAACGGGCCCACTCGGTCTAGTATAATACTAAAACTCTGCGTTCGTATGTATGTGTGTATGTACGGAAGATTCCGAAGTTTAACTTACAAACCCTACTCCTCCAAGATGGTACACCAAAGCGCTACGATTTTGTACCGCCGTATTCACCATTAACCTGGGCAACTATTGTAAGTACTTTCGTTCAATTGAAGCTACCTTTTTAAACCTAGAGAGATATTAAAGTTTAAATTTTCATTTCTAACCCTTTTCTTCAAGGGCTTCAGCGCGTGATGGCTACATTTGTTTCCAAAAGTTTCCAGAAAAGGATTTAGTTTTCAGCTTGTGACGGCTACATTGTTTCGAAAAGCTTCCAAGAAGTCTTTTTTGTTATTGCAAGTCAAGTCAAGTCAAGTCAAGTCAGTTTTATTTGTATAGCACATTTAAAAACAACCCACGTTGACCAAAGTGCTGCACATCTGATTAGGAAAAAAAAACAAGACATCTGATTAGGAAAAAAAAAAAAAAAAGAAGGCTATAGTGGTCACTTGACATACACAGATCAGGAGGACGGGCCCAACGGGCACACTTGGAGAGTAAGAGTGGGGCTGGGGGAGGAGAGAATGGGGGGTGTGGGGACGGGCCCAACGGGCCCTCTTTTCTAGTCCTTTTTAAAATTCCTAACCTCCGTACTGGTCAGGGGAACGTTTACAAATCCGAATCCCCCTCCTTGTCCGCCCATGGGACCTCCCTCAAGGGATATGCAGTTGAAGTTTCACCCTTCCTTTCCTCTATTCGACGGGATCTACCGAGTTCTAGGGAAGGCAGATTCTCTGCCGCTCCCTGTCCTCCTCCACCTGACGTTTCCCCTCCGTCTTCCCTTGGTTGTTCGGGTATAGACCCGGAAAGGGGAGGCGGTGGGACCACGTATGGTGGTGGCAAATGTTCCAAGGGATCCCATTTGGGAACATTTGGTTCTTGTTTACCTGCCAATTCTAGTAAACGTACCTGAGGAACCCAACAGCCTACATAACAACTTTCCTCCAGATTGGGGAAAGCTTTTGAATTGACAAACACGTTTAATGCCTGCCGTACCCAATCCTCATCGGAGCCCAGTCGTGGCCACCAGACTGAACTCCCTTTTATTGGTTCCTTTGGCCAATCAAAATAACAGAATTTAATCATAGTCTCCTTATTTTTACCCCCTGTGCCTCCTTCTCCGCAGAGTTGTAACATTCGCCCCAACGGACTATCGGGCGGAATGTGGGGACCCTCTTCCCTTGGTCCCTTTTCCTTGGCACATTTTTTATCCCCTGGGTCATTATTCTTAACACAAGAATTACCCATTCGACCTCTCCCGTCCGACAGAACCCAATCGCCCGAGTAATACTTAATAGTCAATTTTCTTACCCGGGTCCTGTGAAATCGCTCGATTGATCCCTTCCTTTCTCCGGATTCCCTCTTGTTTCCACGAGTCTCTTGTCCGGATATCACTCGCGCAAACCGCTGATGGCAAGCAAGGAGATCAGGGACTGCTGAAATCAGCAGGGTGCACCTTCCCTTCCTTCCGCGCCTCCGCCAAGCGGCCGAAGTGGCGATCCCGGACGAGCCCCCAAGCTTGTGAGATGTAAATGTCAGTGCTCACAATCACGGTGCCAGAGACAAAGTTGTGGAAACAAGACAAGTTTATTCACAAGTCTGCAGAGCCGGGTGCCTCTCCAAACCGAGACACACCGAGACAAAGACAGTGCCTTCTCTTTATACAGTACAACTTCGTTGAATCTTCCTCCCTTTTGCTGAATCCCCCTCCCCTTCGGGCTCCTTCCAATCAGAGCGCTGAGGTGCACAATCTTCTGTACCGCCCCGGGTACCCCCCCCCCCAGATCATACATTGTATGTGCATGGCAATTGGCAGTTCCCCGATCAGGGGCGTATTTGCAATATTCATTTACCTCATTGAGCAAGCGCAGTAGTTATCCACATGACCCTTAGTTACCTTCATGACCCATTTCAACCCATCCCTGCTGCTTAGACACTCTCCTAAATTTACGGCCCTTTGTCCAGCCTGCCTCTATCCCTGTACCACATTATCAGTGCCCCAACGAACTCGGTGGTAGTTCAATCACCCTGTCCCTGACGGTTTAATAGCCCTGTCCCTGGTTGAGTGGTAGTTCAACCATCCTGTCCCTGACGGTTTAATAGCCCTGTCCTTGGTAGAGTGGTAGTTCAATCGTCCTGTCCCTGGTGGTTTAATCATCCTGTTTCTCACATCGACCAAGCCCCTCGCCCCGACCAAACCCCTCGCCCCGACCAAACCCCTCGCCTCGACGAAACCCCACACCTCGACTAAACCCAGCCTCAACTAAACGTCACCTCACACCCAATCCTAGCCTCCACTAAACTTTACCTCAACCAAAGATACTAGAGGAACAAGGTTGACCACTCGACCATAAAAATCGTAGTACGTCATGACGCCATTTTAGTGGGCAGAAACTTGCGGAAATCATTTTAAAAGAAAAATAACAAAAATCTGTGAATTGATAGATGAGACATATTCTGCATTTTAATGGTATCATCACACACACTGTTCCCCCACAACACTGATTACACTGCGAGAGGCAGAGCGAGCGGGGCGGGGGGGATAGCGGGAGCAGCAGCATTTTCCCCGTTCCCAGACTCCCGAGAGGACATTTATCCGGCATCTTCTGCCCACTCTCCATGTCAAAGCTCCCTGGGATAAATAGCGGGAGAGAGGCGGCGATTAATCGAGGCGGGGTTTAGTGGTGAGGTGGAGTTTAGTGGTGAGGTGGAGATTAGTGGTGAGGTGGAGTTTACTGGTGAGGTGGGAGGTTTAGTTGAGGTAAAGTTTAGTCTTGCTCACTTTAGTGAGGTGAGATTCAGTGAGTTTTGCGCATTAATGAAATTTAGTTAATTGAGATTTAGTTGAGGTAAGGTTTAGACGAGGTGAGGTTTAGTTGAGGTCAATTTTAGTCGTGAGGTGGGAGGTTTAGTTGAGGTGAGGTGGGGTTTAGCCAAGGCGGTTTAGTGAGGTGAGGTTTAGTGAGGTAAAGTTTAGTGGAGGTGAGGGTTTTGTTGAGGTAAAGTTTAGTCGTGAAGCGGGAGGTTTAGTTGAGGTAAAGTTTAGTCTTGCTCAGTTTAGTGAGGTGAGATTCAGTGAGTTTTGAGGTTTAGTGAAATTTAGTTAATTGAGATTTAGTTGAGGCGAGGTTTAGACAAGGTGAGGTTTAGTTGAGGTGAGGTGGGGTTTAGCCAAGGCGGTTTAGTGAGGTAGGGTTTAGTGAGGTTTGAGTTAAAGTTTAGTCGAGGCAAAAGTTTAGTCGAGGTGAGGTTTAGTCGAGGCGAGGTTTAAGAGTGAGAAGAAGATTAGTCGTGAGGTGTGAGGTTTAGTGGAGGTGAGGGGTTTAGGTGTGAGGTGAAATATAGTAGTGAGGTGTGTTTAGTTGAGGGGCGACGTTTAGTGAGGTGAAGTTTAGTCAAGGCGAGGATTTAGTCGAGGTGTCAGGTTTAGCCGAGGTGGGGTTTCGTCGAGGTGGGGTTTAGTCGAGGTGGGGTTTAGTGAAGGTGGGGTTTAGTCGAGGTGGGGTGTTGCCGAGGTGAGATTTAGTCGAGGTGAGGTGTGAAGTGAGTGGCTGAGCTCAGGAAGGGAGACCGAGGTGCTGCTGAAGGAGACAAGACCATGTCTGGGATGCAGGGCTCAGAGGTGAGACTCCAGGGAGCTTTGATATGGAGAGTGGGCAGAAGATGCCGGATAAATGTCCCCTCGGGAGCCTGGGAACGGGGTACTGATTGAGAGTGATCAGCCATGATCGCATTGAATGGCGGTGCTGGCTCGAAGGGCTGAATGGCCTACTCCTGCACCTATAGTCTATTGTCTATAACCCCAGGAATTGGTGTCAATGAGGAGTGGATGAGCTCCCTGGGCTCTGAAGTGGATCACTGACATTAATATTGATCTGGGAGGCCATTCAGACCATCTCCCTCATCTTTCTAGTTGTCTGTCTCCATCTGGCAACTTTCCCCAGCTGTGAGGAAAGAATATTAACCTGAAATATTCACTCCGTTTCTACCTCCACAGATGCCGCCTGGCTTGCTGATTATTATCTCGGGCAATTTTTTTTTTTTACAATAGTGTTTTTGCAGGAGCCACTGTGTGCTTCTCCTGACTTCAGTGTGGGGGAAGTCCATGATTGCCACTGTCTCACTGTCTTCATTGCCAGAAATGTAGACACTGATGTCTGTTGGCTGGAAGTTGCGATCTTGAATCTTGACAGGCAACATTTTGGGTCTGGACCTTTCAGGCAGATCACGCCAGACCTGCATTATAAATGCAGTTTCCTCTCTTACTGTGATATGGTTTATTACTTCTTGGAATCAATAATGTGTTGATCTTCCTGGAATGTAATTAACAGCTGATTTCTTTCAACCGTAGAAAAAAACTCACTATATTCTGAGTGAAGAAATATCTAATTTCTATCCTGAAGAAGTTACCCTTTAATTTTAAGTTGTGATTCTTTATCCTGGAATTGCCCTGTATTAAATTTTAAAAATGATATTTTCAAATCTGTTTTGGAATTAATATCTGATGATTACAGATTATGCTCCAAAGTGAATCAGATACAATGTTTGTTTTTCCAGGATGCTGACAAGTTCAAAGACATTGCTGGCTATTTTTCCAAGGAAGAGTTTGAAGAAATAAGTGACTGGGAGAAGCTCCGTTATAAGAATGTGAAGCGGAATTATGAAGCCATGCTTGCTGTTGGTTTGTACAAAATTTTGTCCACTTTTTTTTCCCTTTTTGCCCTTTTCTAATGATGCATGCTGACATGAATTTTTTTTCCCCACATGAAAACTAAATAGATCTGTGGTTTCTGAGACCAAGTCCTTGGTGAGATCCTTCCTTTTCACCATTTCACTCCACAGGTATACTTTGACAATATGTCTGAGGATATTGAACATTCCTGTTCTTTGATAACATAATTGCTGTTGGCTCTTCCTTGTGATCTTGGTCTCTGAAGTCATTGGCAGATTTTCCTTCAAGAAAGTGAGTTCACTTCAAGCATCCAGTCCAGACAGTGTTCATGGCTGAGTACGAAAAACCTGTGTCGAGTAACTACTTTGAGAATTCAGGAATATCCTCAACCTCTTGCATCTGTGGTCAAGGTTCCCACCTGATCCAACATTGGATCTATCGTCCCCATGTTTAAGAAGGCCACTGTGATCTACGTCACTGACTTCCATCTGGTAGCACTTAGATTCACGGTAATAAAGTGCCTACAGAGGTTGGCTAGGGTGCAAATCCACTCTTGCCTCACAAATGTTAGACAGAGCTCTAGGGGATAGTGGAATCAAGGGATATGGGGAGAAGGCAGGCACAGGTTACTGATTGTAGATGATCAGCCATGATCACAATGAATGGCGGTGCTGGCTCGAAGGGCCAAATGGCCTCCTCCTGCATCTATTTTCTATGTTCTATGACTTGGATCCACTTCACTTTGTGAACTGTCAAAGCTGGTCAACAGTAGATGCTATCTCTGGCTCTGCACTCTGCTGTAGACCACCGAGAATACATGTCAGGCAGCTATTCATCAACTACGGCTTGGCATTCAACACTATCATCCCCTCCAAATTACCAGTAAGGTCCAATACCTGGTTCTCTGTGCCTTCCTTTGCAACTGGATGTGAGAGAGAGGGAAATTGGTTGAGTGGTGCTGCAACAATAACCTCTCGCTGAACTCTTAACAAACTTGTGCAGATGTACTGTAGAAAGTATCCTGACTGGTTGCATCATGGCCTGCTAAGGCACTCCAATGCAGAGGAATGCAAGAGGCTGCATGGTGTGGTGGACTCGACCCAGTCCATCACAGGCACACACCTCCCCACCATCAATAGCATCTACATGAGAACCCACCTCAAGAAGGCGGCATCGGTCATCAAGGTTCCCATTCATCCGGGCTGTTCTCTCATCTTGCTGCTACAATCAGGTAGGAAATACTGAAGCCTGAAGTCTCACCACCAGGATCAGGATCTGCTACTTTCTGACAACTGTATTCTTAAAACCATATGTGCAATCCTAATGCAACGGTGATTCCTATTGCACAACCATAGACTTTTCATAACAACGTAATTTGACTGATGTCTTGTAGAGTTGCACAGTCTTCTCGCAGCAGTCTTACAGAATTTCTACATAATTAGTTTTATGTATATCCGTCTCTAAACCTGTTATGCTTCAGCAAAGTAGCCTTTCATTGTATCTACATCGTACATGCATACAACAATAAACTTGACATAATTTGGAAAAATTGGGATCGGGATCAAACAAACCTGTGTCATCACTTGTGCATGCCAGAGACTGAGTTATTCCAACACTTTGTGTTTTATCCTTGAAGTTCCTCTCTTAACATGTCACTGCTCCCTCAAGTACAGCACACCCCTGCAAAACATTTCCACAATGAGCCTTGGAAAATGGGAATATATTTCCATATGTCTGGAAAAACCCATTGGAGGAAAACACAGGCAGTGATTTCTGTTGTGTGAAGGAATGAGTAATTGAAGATACAGACTCCAATCTGAGACTAACTGTTTGGTCCACTGTGCAACAGTAATTCCTGCTCTCCTTAATGTCTCAGAGACAAGTACTACTTGCAACAGGCTCCACAAGTTTGTAGATGCTTAATCAAATGTGTCATTAATGACGCAACTATAAGTTTGCAGATGACACCGCTGTCTGGTCATGAACAATGAGGAGACAGAGTACAGGAAGGAGAAAGAGTACCTTGTAACTTAGTGTCAAATTAACAACATCCCCTTCAATGTCACAAGATGAAAAGCTAGTTCTCGACTTCAGGATAGAATACATGCCCCAATCATCATCAATAGTGCCAAAGTTCAAAGGATTCTTGGGCGTAAGATTACCAACAATTCTTTGTGGACCAATCTCATTGAAACAACAGCCACTGTTTCCCACAGTTAACAGCATACTGAATGGTCCTTCGATAAGCTAGATACAGTCCCGATTCTCCAACCTAGTTCATTTTCTCTGGAACAGTTGCATGACAATACTGAGAAATATATTTTGCAGTCTGCCATATTTCCCTTCACTCTACCTTTTCTACTTGTGATGTATTATGTGATTAGATTGGATAGCATGCAAGTTAAAGCTTTTCCCAGTATTGCAAACACGTGACAACAATAAACATAAACCAACTGCTCTCTTTCTAAAATTCTGCAAATTAATTGACAGGATTACGTAAACCATAGGCATTGGTTTCTCCCAGATGAACAAAGTGGCATCAAGGCTCCAGATCTTGCAGAATGCAGAAAATGCTTTATGGTTGCCCTTTGTGAAAATGTAACAGCATAATTAATTTGTGGGAATCCTTGATATGTGGCTGTTCAAGATGGAGGAGGACAACCTGGAAGGCCTTTTGACCTCTTCAGGAAATCAAAGAGTCTCAAAAATATCGTGATCCCTGTAAAAGGATGCCACTCGTAGGCAGAGTCTTTTACTATATATAAGTTTATTCATAACACTGCACATACATTATGCCCTAGCTGTCCGTGGTCATCACTGGCACTAGAGAGCGAGCTGGAGGTGGGGAAGTTACAATTATACCAAAGACAATGGGGAGTGGTTAGTAGTGGTGAGGTCACTATGTTAAAGGAACATGCACTGATCTACATCCTTCCTCTTGGAAACAAAGTGACCACGGCTCATGCGCTAGGCTCAAACTACAAGCAGACTACTCGTACACACCGTACCGGACAGGCGGCCTGACCACTCTCCCAGAGCGGGTGCGCAACCCACCATCCCCGCCGGTCGAAGGAGCAGCATGAACGGGTGCGGGTACAGAGGCCGGGGAACCAGGGGAAGGAGGAGGACTGGGAAGCGATGCACGCACAGGCGAGGGAGGGGTAGGTAGCTGGGGCGACTGCGGATGTACCGGAGCAGGAGGCACATCAGGCACCTTGTAGTGGACGGGAGGCGAATACGGGATCGCGGGGGGCGGTGCAGGTTCGTTTACCAGCATCAGGTGCTGGCGGGTACGACGGTACACGGTGCCCTCGTAGTTGACCAGGTACGACCGTGGAGAGTCAGCATTGCCGACGACCACGGCCAGCCGGTGGTGGCCGGAGGACGACTCCATCCGGACAACCTGGCCAGCGAACAAAGGTGGAAGGGGACGGGACGATTTGTCAAAGGAGCGCTTCCGAATGAGCTGCTTCTCAGTGATGCGCTCCCTGACAGCGGCAGGGCTCCGAGCCGTGGGTTTCAGGGATTGCTGGGAGACGGGGATGGGGGGTCTAGTGGTGCGGGACAGGAGGCGCTGCGCAGGGGAACCGAGCGCGGGGTCCCGGGAGATGTTGCGGAGGTTGAGGAGGGCAAGGTACAAGTCCGAACTGTCAAGCCGGCAACGTTCCATCAGCTCCTTAGCGCTGCGGACAGCGCGCTCTGCAAGTCCATTGCTTTGCGGGTACTCGGGGCTGCTGGTGATGTGGCGGAAGTTCCAGCGATTTGCAAAAACAGCAAACTCCGCGCTGGTAAACTGGCTGCCGTTGTCGGACTGGAGAGATGCCGGGGAACCAAAGGTCGAGAAGTGGCGGCGAAGCTTCCCGATGACGGCAGCAGACGTGAGGGACGGCAGCAGGTCCACCTCGAACCAGCTTGAGTAGGAGTCCACCAGGACCAGGTAGTGTTTGCCACGCCACTCGAAAATATCGGCGGCAACAGCCGTCCACGGCAACTCGGGAGCCGGCTGCTGCAGGAGAGGCTGACGCTGCTGATGAGGTAATAGGCTGTTGCAGGCAGCGCAGGCGGAGACCCTGTCCCGGATCTCCTTGACCATGCCAGGCCAGTAAAACTGTGCTTGGGCCTGGGATAACGTGGCCTCCACCCCTGGGTGTCCGTTGTGGGCGGTGTGGAAGTAGTGATCTCGCAGCGCAGCCGGCACCACAACCTTGTGACCCTTCACCACCACGCCCGCGTGCAGCACCAGTTCATCCCGAACCAGGAAGTAGGGCACGGCACCAGCCGGCAGGGAAGACCGTCGTTCAGGCCAGCCACGGCGGATGACGCCCGCAAGCTGTTGGAGGTCCGGATCCGCGGCAGTGTGTGTGACCAGGGACTGCAGCTGCCAAGATGGAACAATGTTGACGTTCAACACCATCAGGTCCGCCGATTCGTACGGATGGCGGGAAATGGAAGGTAGTGGGGCGCGGGACAGAGTGTCTGCCACGAACATCTCCTTGCCTTTGCGGTACACGATTTCGAATTGAAAACGCTGCAGCTGCAGCATCATTCGCTGCAGGCGGGACGATGCTGCGTGGATGGGCTTGTTTAAAATCGAGACCAGCGGCTGGTGGTCAGTTTCGATGGTGAAAGTTTTTCCCAGAACGTAGTCTCTGAACTTGGAGCAAGCGAACACCACGGCAAGGAGCTCCTTCTCAATCTGCGCGTAGCGCTGTTCAGCAGGGGTCATTGTTCGAGAGGCATAGGAGACGGGCAGCTGTCGGTCGTCGTAGAGCTGCAGGCAGGCAGCACCCAGGCCGAACCGAGATGCATCGCAGGTGAGGACAATTGGCCTGTTTAAGTCGAAAAACCGCAAAGTCGGGGTCCGCGCGAGTCTGGACCTCAGGGCTACGAAGGCCGATTGGTGGTGAGGGAGCCAGACCCAGGCATTGTCCTTCTTGGTCAGCTCTCTCAGGGGGGCACTTAGTTCGCTGAGGTCGGGTATGAACTTACCCAGGTAGTTGACCATGCCCAGGAAGCGCTGCAGGCCGGGCACGTCAGTGGGAGCGGGCATTTCGGTGATCGCCGCCGTCTTCTCGGGGTCTGGCTTCAGGCCCCCCGCCGTGAAAACGTGGCCTACGTAGGTGACTTCCGCAACGCGGAACCGACACTTCCTTCGATTAAGCTTGAGGTTTATCTCACGAGCCTTGTCCAGGACTTGGCGGAGGTGTCGGTCATGCTCAGCAATGTCCCTCCCGTACACCAGGATGTCATCCACGATGATGGCGCACGGCAACCCAGCAAACAGCTGCTCCATCGTACGCTGAAAAACCTCGCTTGCCGAGTTGATACCAAAAGGCATGCGGAGGAAACGGAACCTGCCGAACGGTGTGCTGAAGGTGGTCAGGAAGGAGGAACGTGCGTCCAGCGGGATCTGCCAAAAGGAGCTCTTGGCATCCAGGACCGAGAAAACTGTGGCTGGACCGACCTGTGCCGCGACGTCCTCCACCGTCCGCATGGGGTAGTGCGGGCGTTTAATAGCCAGGTTCAGGTCCTTGGGGTTGATACAGATCCTGATCTCGCTCGCGTCCTTCTTGGCAGCGACCACCATGGTGGAGACCCACTGGGTGGGGGCACTCACCTCCTTGAGGATGCCCAAGTCCACCATGCCACGTAGTGTGGACTCCACGCGGCCCTTCATGGCAAAAGACACACGGTGGGCCGGTCTGACCACTGGGTCGACCCCCGGGTCCACAACGATCTTGTAGGCACAGGGCAGCTTCCCCAGGACGTCATCAAATCGGTCAGGGTACTCGACCAGGGGGTCCATGGGGGCCTGCACCAGGTGGATGTCGCGGTGAAATGAGACCAAACCAAAGTCCTGGCATGCACGGGCGCCCAGCAGGGTGACGTTTTCAGATGCTAGCAGGAGGAACGTGAGGGGCCGAGAGGTATCCAGAACAGTACAGACAACCGTTGCCTTTCCCACGGCAATCAGAACGCCTCCCCCATAGGCATGGAGGCGGGAGTTGTCAGGAGTAACCCTCTCCCCCGAATTTATCTGCTCGAAGAGGCCCACAGACATAACATTGGCAAACGCCCCAGTGTCGACCTTGGCAGGGAAGGAGTGTCCATTGACTGTAACTTGCACGGATGGATCCGTTATCAATGCAGGTGCTCCCAAGAGCGAAAACACCAGAGAGTCTCCATGGGAGGAAGTCGTATCTGAGCCATCGAGGACCTCATGTTGGTACCGGGAACCGGTTGCGTTATCGCTTGCAAGGTTGTTTAGACTCCCTCTAGGAGCAGGGACAGGTCTCCCACGAGAACGACAGGCTGCAGAAAAATGGTTCTGCTTCCCACATGAATTACAAGTTTTGCCCTGCGCTGGGCAAATGTTATACCTGTGTGACGAGAAGTTGCAGTTTGGGCATCTGCGAGGGGTGGCCATAGTGGGCGCGGAGGGGGCGACCCTGGGCTGTGGGTCATTCAATCGCCGGCGGCTGGTGAAATTTATGTCCTGGGGGGCCGGCCGGGATACTGAGCCAACAGCAGAGGCCATTCGTGCGGCATGTATTGCGTCCGTAAGCGACAGGTCAGGCTTCATTAGGAGCTCATCCCGCAGCCTAGAGTTTAGGAGACCGTTGACCAGGACGTCCCTGATCATCTCGTCGGGTGTAATCGTTTGAAGGCGGCACCGCCGAGCCATATGTCTTAAAGATGCAATAAAGGCGTCAACGTGCTCCCCTGGAGTCTGACGCCGCGAGAAAAATTTAAAACGTTCGATGATATTGTTGGTGGGTATGTCGCACAGGGCAGTGAACTTAGCAATGAGACATACCGGGTCGTTGCGGTCCTCTGGAGGGACGAATTGGAACGACGCATAGCGTTCCATTGCCTCCGGACCAGCCAGGTTGAGGAGCAGGTGGGCTTTTATCGCAGCAGTCGCATCAGGATGGGCAATGGCTATATAGTGTTCGTAGTCCCGCTGGAAGACAGTCCAGCGGTGCACGATGTCCTCATCGAAAACGAGCGTGTCCGGACGACGACACGAGGAAGACATGGCAAAGTGGAAGGAGGGGACACAATTGGGAGAAACAAATAATAAAATAAAAAACCGATAAACAGGAGGCGCAAGTCTACCGATCTGACACCATGTAAAAGGATGCCACTCGTAGGCAGAGTCTTTTACTATATATAAGTTTATTCATAACACTGCACATACATTATGCCCTAGCTGTCCGTGGTCATCACTGGCACTAGAGAGCGAGCTGGAGGTGGGGAAGTTACAATTATACCAAAGACAATGGGGAGTGGTTAGTAGTGGTGAGGTCACTATGTTAAAGGAACATGCACTGATCTACAATCCCAACCTCATAAGCCATTCACTCATATAGACATCAGCAGTATAATCTTTAGCTTACTCAAAGACCTACAGAATCAGTTCTCTCAAAACTGACAGAGCTGGAATGGGAGTAGTGATCCTCTACACCAAGGGATTGCCAATAAACAAGTGATATCAATGTGGACAATGAAATATATCTCAACATCCCTGGAAGAGATCATCCACAACACTCAAGAAGCCTGGCACTCTTCATTCCAAAGTACACTGGTTTCTCCAACCTGAAATGCACTGTTTACTATCTCCATAATGCACTGGAGTCTTTGTGGTAAGACTTCTATAACAACACTAGCACGAGTGTGCCCGTTGGGCCCGTCCTCGTAGGGTTTCCATTGTAACCGGGAGGGGAGTGGGGGGGAGGGAAGGGGGAGGGAGGTGTGGAGGGGAGGGGGAGGGGGGAGGGGAGGGGGGAAGGGGGGAGGGAGAGGGGAGAGGGGAGGGAGGGGGGTAGGGGGGAGGGAGGGAGGGGGACCTCCCCTTTTCCCAGTACCCCTCTTTCCCCGTTGGGCCCGTCCTCGTAGGGTTTCCATTGTAACCGGGAGGAGGGGAGGGAGGGAAGGGGGAGGAGGGAGGTGTGGAGGGAGGAGGGGAGCGGGAGGGAGGGAGGAGGGGAGGGAGGGTGGTATGAGGGGTAGGAGGGGGGGAGGGGAGGGGAGGGGAGGGGAGGGGAGGGGAGGGGGAAGGGAGGGGAGGGGGAAGGGAGGGGAGGGGGAAGGGAGGGGAGGGGGAAGGGAGGGGAGGGGGAAGGGAGGGGAGGGGGAGGGAGGGGGACCTCCCCTTTTCCCAGTACCCCTCTTTCCCCGTTGGGCCCGTCCCCGCAGGGTTTCCATTGTAACCGGGAGGATGGGAGGGAGGGAAGGGGGAGGGAGGGAGGAGGGCGGTGTGGAGGGAGGAGGGGAGTGGGAGGGAGGAGGGGAGGGTGGAGTAGAGGGTGGGGGAAGGGGGGGAGGGGGGAGGGGGAAGGGTAGGGAGGGTGGAGGGAGAGGGACCTCCCCTTTTCCCAGTACCCCTCTTTCCCCGTTGGGCCCGTCCCCGCAGGGTTTCCATTGTAACTGGGAGGGGGGAGGGAGGGTGGAAGGAGGGGGGAGGGGGAGAGGGATGGAAGGGTGGAGGGAGGGGGGGGGAGAGGGATGGAAGGGGGAGGGAGTGGGGGAAGGTGGGATGGAGGGAAGGAGGGAGGGGGGAGTTAGGGGCTGAGTGGTGATGGAGGTTGGGATTGAGGGGGGAGGGAGGGGGGGAGGGAGTGTGGATGGAGGTGGGAAGGAGGGGGGAGGAAGGGGTTGAGGGGGGAAGTGGGACCTCCCCTTTTCCCAGTACCCCTCTTTCCCCCACCACCAAGCCCCCTCCGCAAGGACCCCTGTTGTCCCCCTCCCCAGTCCCCATTCTCAGACCCCCCCCCCCCATTCTCTCTCTCCCCCAGACACACTCTCAGTGCTTTTTTGCCCCGGTGGCCCACGAGCATAGGGGCCCAATGCTGATCTGTGTATGTTAAGTGACTTGCAATTAAAAAAAAACTTAAAAAAAGATAAGTGCTTTTTAAGTGCTTGTTTTGAAACATTCGCGGTCACATAGTGCTTCTCACTGCGATCTGTTAGTGGTGCTTTTCGAAACAGTGTGGAAGGAGGTGGGAGGGGGAGAGGGATGGAAGGGTGGAGGGAGGGGGGGAGGGAAGGAGGGAGGGGGGGGAGTTAGGGGAGGAGGGGTGAGGGAGGTGGGGAGGGAGTTGGGGAGGAGGGGGGGAGGGAGTGGGGATGGAGGTGGGAAGGAGTGGGGAGGAAGGGGTTGAGGGGGGAGGGGGGGGAGGGAGGGAATAGGGGCCCATGCTGATCTGTGTATGTTAAGTGACTTGCACAACTTTAAAAAACTGGCAGTTGCTTTTCGCAACAATGTTGCAATGTTGCAACCTTCTCACACAAGCATTGTGACGTCACAAGCTGAAGACCTTGAAAAAAAAGGTCAGAAAAAAATTATGTAAATTTAAAACCTCTGTAAAGAGTAAACACCCAATAGCAGCTGCTTGTCCATCGCGAGCTGATCTCTCATTGGTGCACGGGTGCCATTATGACGTCACACGCTGAAGCCCCTTCTCACTGCTGTTAGTGGTGCTTTTCGAAACAATGTAGCACCCATCTCAAACAAGCATTGGGAGGATGGGAGGGAGGGAAGGGGAGGGAGGGAGAGAGGTGTGGAGGGAGGGGGAAGGGGAGGGGGGAACGGGGGGAAGGGGGAGGGAGAGGGGAGGGAGGGGGGATGGGATGGGGGAAGGGGGGAGGGAGGGGGACCTCCCCTTTTCCCAGTACCCCTCTTTCCCCGTTGGGCCCGTCCTCGTAGGGTTTCCATTGTAACCGGGAGGAGGGGAGGGAGGGAGGAGGGAGGTGTGGAGGGAGGAGGGGAGGGGGGGAGGGGGGAGGGAGGGGGACCTCCCCTTTTCCCAGTACCCCTCTTTCCCCGTTGGGCCCGTCCCCGTAGGGTTTCCTTTGTAACCAGAAGGGGGGAGGGTGGGTGGAAGGAGGGGGGAGGGGGAGAGGGATGGAAGGATGGAGGGAGGGGGGGAAGGATGGAGGGAAGGAGGGAGGGGGGGGAGTTAGGGGAGGAGGGGTGAGGGAGGGAGTTGGGGAGGAGGGGGGGAGGGAGTGGGGATGGAGGTGGGAAGGAGTGGGGAGGAAGGGGTTGAGGGGGGAAGGGGGGGAGGGAGGGAATAGGGGCCCCATGCTGATCTGTGTATGTTAAGTGACTTACACAACTTTAAAAAACTGGCAGTTGCGTTTTGCAACAATGTTGCAACCCTCTCACACAAGCATTGTGACGTCACAAGCTGAAGACCTTGAAAAAAAAGGTCAGAAAAAAAATTATGTAAATCTAAAGTAGTAAACACCCAATAGCAGCTGCTTGTCCATCGCGAGCTGATCTCTCATTGGTGCACGGGTGCCATTGTGACATCACGCGCTGAAGCCCCTTCAAGAAAAGGGTTAGAAATGAAAAATTTAAACTTCAAGCATCCAGTCCAGACAGTGTTCATGGCTGAGTACGAAAAACCTGTGTCGAGTAACTACTTTGAGAATTCAGGAATATCCTCAACCTCTTGCATCTGTGGTCAAGGTTCCCACCTGATCCAACATTGGATCTATCGTCCCCATGTTTAAGAAGGCCACTGTGATCTACGTCACTGACTTCCATCTGGTAGCACTTAGATTCACGGTAATAAAGTGCCTACAGAGGTTGGCTAGGGTGCAAATCCACTCTTGCCTCACAAATGTTAGACAGAGCTCTAGGGGATAGTGGAATCAAGGGATATGGGGAGAAGGCAGGCACAGGTTACTGATTGTAGATGATCAGCCATGATCACAATGAATGGCGGTGCTGGCTCGAAGGGCCAAATGGCCTCCTCCTGCATCTATTTTCTATGTTCTATGACTTGGATCCACTTCACTTTGTGAACTGTCAAAGCTGGTCAACAGTAGATGCTATCTCTGGCTCTGCACTCTGCTGTAGACCACCGAGAATACATGTCAGGCAGCTATTCATCAACTACGGCTTGGCATTCAACACTATCATCCCCTCCAAATTACCAGTAAGGTCCAATACCTGGTTCTCTGTGCCTTCCTTTGCAACTGGATGTGAGAGAGAGGGAAATTGGTTGAGTGGTGCTGCAACAATAACCTCTCGCTGAACTCTTAACAAACTTGTGCAGATGTACTGTAGAAAGTATCCTGACTGGTTGCATCATGGCCTGCTAAGGCACTCCAATGCAGAGGAATGCAAGAGGCTGCATGGTGTGGTGGACTCGACCCAGTCCATCACAGGCACACACCTCCCCACCATCAATAGCATCTACATGAGAACCCACCTCAAGAAGGCGGCATCGGTCATCAAGGTTCCCATTCATCCGGGCTGTTCTCTCATCTTGCTGCTACAATCAGGTAGGAAATACTGAAGCCTGAAGTCTCACCACCAGGATCAGGATCTGCTACTTTCTGACAACTGTATTCTTAAAACCATATGTGCAATCCTAATGCAACGGTGATTCCTATTGCACAACCATAGACTTTTCATAACAACGTAATTTGACTGATGTCTTGTAGAGTTGCACAGTCTTCTCGCAGCAGTCTTACAGAATTTCTACATAATTAGTTTTATGTATATCCGTCTCTAAACCTGTTATGCTTCAGCAAAGTAGCCTTTCATTGTATCTACATCGTACATGCATACAACAATAAACTTGACATAATTTGGAAAAATTGGGATCGGGATCAAACAAACCTGTGTCATCACTTGTGCATGCCAGAGACTGAGTTATTCCAACACTTTGTGTTTTATCCTTGAAGTTCCTCTCTTAACATGTCACTGCTCCCTCAAGTACAGCACACCCCTGCAAAACATTTCCACAATGAGCCTTGGAAAATGGGAATATATTTCCATATGTCTGGAAAAACCCATTGGAGGAAAACACAGGCAGTGATTTCTGTTGTGTGAAGGAATGAGTAATTGAAGATACAGACTCCAATCTGAGACTAACTGTTTGGTCCACTGTGCAACAGTAATTCCTGCTCTCCTTAATGTCTCAGAGACAAGTACTACTTGCAACAGGCTCCACAAGTTTGTAGATGCTTAATCAAATGTGTCATTAATGACGCAACTATAAGTTTGCAGATGACACCGCTGTCTGGTCATGAACAATGAGGAGACAGAGTACAGGAAGGAGAAAGAGTACCTTGTAACTTAGTGTCAAATTAACAACATCCCCTTCAATGTCACAAGATGAAAAGCTAGTTCTCGACTTCAGGATAGAATACATGCCCCAATCATCATCAATAGTGCCAAAGTTCAAAGGATTCTTGGGCGTAAGATTACCAACAATTCTTTGTGGACCAATCTCATTGAAACAACAGCCACTGTTTCCCACAGTTAACAGCATACTGAATGGTCCTTCGATAAGCTAGATACAGTCCCGATTCTCCAACCTAGTTCATTTTCTCTGGAACAGTTGCATGACAATACTGAGAAATATATTTTGCAGTCTGCCATATTTCCCTTCACTCTACCTTTTCTACTTGTGATGTATTATGTGATTAGATTGGATAGCATGCAAGTTAAAGCTTTTCCCAGTATTGCAAACACGTGACAACAATAAACATAAACCAACTGCTCTCTTTCTAAAATTCTGCAAATTAATTGACAGGATTACGTAAACCATAGGCATTGGTTTCTCCCAGATGAACAAAGTGGCATCAAGGCTCCAGATCTTGCAGAATGCAGAAAATGCTTTATGGTTGCCCTTTGTGAAAATGTAACAGCATAATTAATTTGTGGGAATCCTTGATATGTGGCTGTTCAAGATGGAGGAGGACAACCTGGAAGGCCTTTTGACCTCTTCAGGAAATCAAAGAGTCTCAAAAATATCGTGATCCCAACCTCATAAGCCATTCACTCATATAGACATCAGCAGTATAATCTTTAGCTTACTCAAAGACCTACAGAATCAGTTCTCTCAAAACTGACAGAGCTGGAATGGGAGTAGTGATCCTCTACACCAAGGGATTGCCAATAAACAAGTGATATCAATGTGGACAATGAAATATATCTCAACATCCCTGGAAGAGATCATCCACAACACTCAAGAAGCCTGGCACTCTTCATTCCAAAGTACACTGGTTTCTCCAACCTGAAATGCACTGTTTACTATCTCCATAATGCACTGGAGTCTTTGTGGTAAGACTTCTATAACAACACTAGCACGAGTGTGCCCGTTGGGCCCGTCCTCGTAGGGTTTCCATTGTAACCGGGAGGGGAGTGGGGGGGAGGGAAGGGGGAGGGAGGTGTGGAGGGGAGGGGGAGGGGGGAGGGGAGGGGGGAAGGGGGGAGGGAGAGGGGAGAGGGGAGGGAGGGGGGTAGGGGGGAGGGAGGGAGGGGGACCTCCCCTTTTCCCAGTACCCCTCTTTCCCCGTTGGGCCCGTCCTCGTAGGGTTTCCATTGTAACCGGGAGGAGGGGAGGAGGGAAGGGGGAGGAGGGAGGTGTGGAGGGAGGAGGGGAGCGGGAGGGAGGGGGGAGGGGAGGGAGGGTGGTATGAGGGGTAGGAGGGGGGGAGGGGAGGGGAGGGGAGGGGAGGGGAGGGGAGGGGAGGGGGAAGGGAGGGGAGGGGGAAGGAGGGAGGGGGGAAGGGAGGGGAGGGGGAAGGGAGGGGAGGGGGAGGGAGGGGGACCTCCCCTTTTCCCAGTACCCCTCTTTCCCCGTTGGGCCCGTCCCGCAGGGTTTCCATTGTAACCGGGAGGATGGGAGGGAGGGAAGGGGGAGGGAGGGAGGAGGGCGGTGTGGAGGGAGGAGGGGAGTGGGAGGGAGGAGGGGAGGGTGGAGTAGAGGGTGGGGGGAAGGGGGGGAGGGGGGAGGGGGAAGGGTAGGGAGGGTGGAGGGAGAGGGACCTCCCCTTTTCCCAGTACCCCTCTTTCCCCGTTGGGCCCGTCCCCGCAGGGTTTCCATTGTAACTGGGAGGGGGGAGGGAGGGTGGAAGGAGGGGGAGGGGGAGAGGGATGGAAGGGTGGAGGGAGGGGGGGGGGAGAGGGATGGAAGGGGGAGGGAGTGGGGGAGGGTGGGATGGAGGGAAGGAGGGAGGGGGGAGTTAGGGGCTGAGTGGTGATGGAGGTTGGGATTGAGGGGGGAGGGAGGGGGGGAGGGAGTGTGGATGGAGGTGGGAAGGAGGGGGGAGGAAGGGGTTGAGGGGGGAAGTGGGTCCCCTTTTCCCAGTACCCCTCTTTCCCCACCACCAAGCCCCCTCCGCAAGGACCCCTGTTGTCCCCCTCCCCAGTCCCCATTCTCAGACCCCCCCCCCCATTCTCTCTCTCCCCCAGACACACTCTCAGTGCTTTTTTCGAAACACTTGCCCCGGTGGCCCACGAGCATAGGGGCCCAATGCTGATCTGTGTATGTTAAGTGACTTGCAATTAAAAAAAAACTTAAAAAAAGATAAGTGCTTTTTAAGTGCTTGTTTTGAAACATTCGCGGTCACATAGTGCTTCTCACTGCGATCTGTTAGTGGTGCTTTTCGAAACAGTGTGGAAGGAGGTGGGAGGGGGAGAGGGATGGAAGGGTGGAGGAGGGGGGGAGGGAAGGAGGGAGGGGGGGGAGTTAGGGAGGAGGGGTGAGGGAGGTGGGGAGGGAGTTGGGAGGGAGGGGGGAGGGAGTGGGGATGGAGGTGGGAAGGAGTGGGGAGGAAGGGGTTGAGGGGGGAGGGGGGGGAGGAGGGAATAGGGGCCCATGCTGATCTGTGTATGTTAAGTGACTTGCCACAACTTTAAAAAACTGGCAGTTGCTTTTCGCAACAATGTTGCAATGTTGCAACCTTCTCACACAAGCATTGTGACGTCACAAGCTGAAGACCTGAAAAAAAAGGTCAGAAAAAAATTATGTAAATTTAAAACCTCTGTAAAGAGTAAACACCAATAGCAGCTGCTTGTCCATCGCGAGCTGATTCTCTCATTGGTGCACGGGTGCCATTATGACGTCACACGCTGAAGCCCCTTCTCACTGCTGTTAGTGGTGCTTTTCGAAACAATGTAGCACCCATCTCAAACAAGCATTGGAGGATGGGAGGGAGGGAAGGGGAGGGAGGGAGAGAGGTGTGGAGGGAGGGGGAAGGGGAGGGGGAACGGGGGGAAGGGGGAGGGAGAGGGGAGGGAGGGGGGATGGGATGGGGGAAGGGGGGAGGGAGGGGGACCTCCCCTTTTCCCAGTCCCCTCTTTCCCCGTTGGGCCCGTCCTCGTAGGGTTTCCATTGTAACCGGGAGGAGGGGAGGGAGGGAGGAGGGAGGTGTGGAGGAGGAGGGGAGGGGGGGAGGGGGGAGGGAGGGGACCTCCCCTTTTCCCAATATCCCTCTTTCCCGTTGGGCCCGTCCCCGTAGGGTTTCCTTTGTAACCAGAAGGGGGGGAGGGTGGGTGGAAGGAGGGGGGAGGGGTGAGAGGGATGGAAGGATGGAGGGAGGGGGGAAGGATGGAGGAAGGAGGGAGGGGGGGGAGTTAGGGGAGGAGGGGTGAGGGAGGGAGTTGGGAGGAGGGGGGGAGGGAGTGGGGATGGAGGTGGGAAGGAGTGGGAGGAAGGGTTGAGGGGGAAGGGGGGAGGGAGGGAATAGGGGCCCCATGCTGATCTGTGTATGTTAAGTGACTTACACAACTTTAAAAACTGGCAGTTGCGTTTTGCAACAATGTTGCAACCCTCTCACACAAGCATTGTGACGTCACAAGCTGAAGACCTTGAAAAAAAGGTCAGAAAAAAAATTATGTAAATCTAAAGTAGTAAACACCCAATAGCAGCTGCTTGTCCATCGCGAGCTGATCTCTCATTGGTGCACGGGTGCCATTGTGACATCACGCGCTGAAGCCCCTTCAAGAAAAGGGTTAGAAATGAAAAATTTAAACTTTAATATCTCTCTAGCTTTAAAAAGGTAGCTTCAATTTGAACGAAAGTACTTACAATAGTTGCCCATGTTAATGGTGAATATGGCGGTACAAAAATCGTAGCGCTTTGGCGTATCGTCTAGGAGGAGTAGGGTTTGTAAGTTAAGCGTCAAGCAAAGACACTTCGGAATCTTTCGTACATACGGAATCTTTCGTACATACGGAATCTTCCGTACATACACACGAACGCAGTGTTTTAGTAGTATACTAGACCAAGTGGGCCCGTTGGGCCCGTCCTCGTAGGGTTTCCATTGTAACGGGAGGCGGGGAGGGAGGGGGGAGGGAGGGGGGATGGGACCACCTGTTTTCCAGTACCCCTCTTTACCCGTTGTGGGATGGGAGGGGGAGGGGAGGGGGGAGGGAGAGGGGAGGGAGGGTGTAGGGGGGAGGGAGGGGGGAGGGAGGGAGGGGAGGGGGGAAGGGGGAGGGGGGAAGGGGAGAGGGAAGGGGGGGAGGGAGGAGGACCTCCCCTTTTCGGGAAGGGGGAGGATGGGGGAACTCCCCTTTTCCCAGTACCCCTCTTTCCCCGTTGGGCCCGTCCTCGTAGGGTTTCCATTGTAACCGGGAGGAGGGGAGGGAGGGAAGGGGGAGGGAGGGAGGTGTGGAGGGAGGAGGGGAGGTACCACGTAAAGACCAAACCAATCAGGCGCTAACAGGGAGGGGTGAAACCCAATGAAAAACTGCGTTTTTACTTTAAAATAAACAGCGTTCTTTGTTGAAAAGGAAATAAACTTATCTATAGAGCAGCAGCTTTTTAAAATAAATAAAATCAAACTTAATGAAAATCACATTCCTCATTTTAAATAAATGTCTTTGTTATAAATTAAATCAAACAGCGGGAGAGGCGATGGCGACTACACTTTCGCTTCGGGGGAGAAGAGGGGGGGGAGAGGAGGGGGGGGAGAGGAGGGGGGGGAGAGGAGGGAGGGAGAGGAGGGAGGGGGGAGGAGGGAGGGGAGGGGGAGGAGGGGAGAGGGGGAGAGGAGAGGGGAGAGGAGAGAGGGGAGGGGGTGAGGAGAGGGGAGAGGGGGGGGGAGAGGGGGAGGGAGGGGAGGGGGGAAGGGGAGGGGGGAGGGGGAGGAGGGGGGGAGGAGGGAGGGGGGGAGGAGGGAGGGGGGGGAGGAGGGAGGAGGGAGGGGAGGGGGGGAGGGGAGAGGGAGGGAGGGGAGGGGGGGAGGGGAGAGGGGGAGAGGAGAGAGGGGAGGGGGAGAGGAGAGGGGAGAGGGGGGAGTGGAGAGGGGGGAGAGGAGAGGGTGAGAGGAGAGGGGGGAGGGGGAGAGGAGAGGGGGAGAGGAGAGGGGGGAGAGGAGAGGGGGGAGAGGAGAGGGGGAGAGGAGAGGGGGAGAGGAGAGGGGGAGAGGAGAGGGGGGAGAGGAGAGGGGGAGAGGAGAGGGGGAGAGGAGAGGGGGAGAGGAGAGGGGAGAGAGGAAAGGAGAGGGGGGAGAGAGGAGAGGAGAGGGGGGAGAGAGGAGAGGGGTCTATTTTACTTTAAAATAAACAGCATTCTTTGTTGAAAAAGAAATTAAACTTATCTATAGAGCAGCAGCGGGAGAGGCGACGGCGACTACACTTCCCGGTGGTCAGCGCTGCGGGGAAGGGAGGGAGGGAGGGATGAGGTAGGGAGGAGACGAGAGTGGGGAGGGAGGGAGGGGGGAGGAGAGGGGGAGGGAGGGTGTAAGGGAGGGGGGAAGGGAGGGGGGAAGGGAGAGGGAGGGGGGGAGGGAAGGGGGAGAGGAGAGGGGGGGAGAGGAGAGGGGGGGAGAGGAGAGGGGGGGAGAGGAGAGGGGGGAGAGGAGAGGGGGTAGAGGAGAGGGGGGGAGAGGAGGGGGGAGAGGAAGGGGGCAGAGGAAGGGGGCAGAGGTGGGGGGGAAGGGGAGGGAGAGGGGAGGGGGGAGGGGGGTGGGAGGGGGAAGGGGAAGGGGGGTCTCCCCTTTTCCCAGTTCCCCTCCGGGGAAGGGGGGAGTGAGGGGGTAGGGGGGAGGGAGGGAGGGGGAGAGGGGAGGGGGGGTAGGGGAAGGGAGGGGGAAGGGGAAGGGGGGTCTCCCCTTTTCCCAGTACCCCACTTTCCCCGTTGGGCCCGTCCTCGTAGGGATTCCATTGTAACCGGGAGGAGGGGAGGGAGGGAAGGGGGAGGGAGGGAGGAGGGAGGAGGGGAGGGAGGGGGGGAAGGGGAGGGCGGAAAGGGGGGGAGGGGGGAAAGGGGGGAGGGAGAGAGGGGGAGGGTGGAAAGAGCATCCCTCTCCCCATCAGAACTGCCCCCTCCATCGACTCCTTTAAGTCCAGGCTCAAAACCTATTTCTACTCCCTAGCGTCTGAGGCTCATTGAGGAGGCGCTGTGAACTGTTTGTGTGCTACTGTATGTTTCATTTTTTTCCTTAGTACCTAATCAGATGTACAGCACTTTGGTCAACGTGGGTTGTTTTTAAATGTGCTATACAAATAAAATTGACTTGACTTGACAGCTCTTCGCAACAATGTAGCACAGGGGCATTGTGACGTCACACGCTGAATACCGCTGGGGGGGAAGGGGGGTCAGCTCGAGTTCATCTCACAGGGGCATTGTGACATCACAATGAAGAATAAATCCGCAGCGCAGCGCCCCCCTTCTGTCAAAACTTCGATAAATCAGGGGGGGCAGCACTTTTAAACCTCTGTAACTTAAATAATATGCGTCCGAATTACATAAAAATATCATTTTCCAGCAGCGAACCGCATGCTGATTAAGGCGGTAAAAAAAATCGTGGCGCTACGGTTCACCGTTTTGCCGGAATTGCCGTATTCAGCCGACATCAGTGGAATATATATATATATATATTCAAGATCTGAGTTTTAATAGTATATAGATAGATACTAGCACGAGTGTGCCCGTTGGGCCCGTCCTCGTAGGGTTTCCATTGTAACCGGGAGGGGAGTGGGGGGAGGGAAGGGGGAGGGAGGAGGGAGGTGTGGAGGGGAGGGGGAGGGGGGAGGGGAGGGGGGAAGGGAGGAGGGAAGGGGGAGGGAGAGGGGAGGGAGGTGGGTAGGGGGGGAGGGGGGAGGGAGGGGGACCTCCCCTTTTCCCAGTACCCCTCTTTCCCCGTTGGGCCCGTCCTCGTAGGGTTTCCATTGTAACCGGGAGGAGGGGAGGGAGGGAAGAGGGAGGGAGGGAGGGGAGGGGGGAAGGGAGGAGGGAAGAGGGGAGGGAGAGGGGAGGGAGGTGGGTAGGGGGGGAGGGGGGAGGGAGGGGGACCTCCCCTTTTCCCAGTACCCCTCTTTCCCCGTTGGGCCCGTCCTCGTAGGGTTTCCATTGTAACCGGGAGGAGGGGAGGGAGGGAAGGGGGAGGGAGGGAGGAGGGAGGTGTGGAGGGAGGAGGGGAGGGGAGGGAGGGGGGAGGGGAGGGAGGGGGGTAGGGGGGAGGGGGAGGGGGGGGGAGGGAGGGAGACCTCCCCTTTTCCCAGTACCCCTCTTTCCCCGTTGGGCCCGTCCTCGTAGGGTTTCAATTGTAACGGGGAGGGGGGGGAGGGAGGGTGGAAGGAGGGGGGAGGGGGAGAGGGATGGAAGGGTGGAGGGAGGGGGGAGGGATTGGGGGAGGGAGGGATGGAGGGAAGGAGGGACGGGGCAGTAAGGGGGGAGGGGGGAGGGAGGGGGGAGGGAGTTGGGGAAGGAGGGGGAGGAGGGGGGAGGGAGTGGGGATGGAGGTGGGAAGGAGGGGGGATGAAGGGGTTGAGGGGGGAAGGGGGACCTCCCCTTTTCCCAGTACCCCTCTTTCCCCGTTGGGCCCGTCCTCGTAGGGTTTCCATTGTAACCGGGAGGGGGGGAGGGAGGGAGGAGGGAGGTGTGGAGGGAGGTGTGGAGGGAGGAGGGGAGGGGGAGGGAGGGGGGAGGGGAGGGGGGAAGGGGAGGGGGGAAGGGGGGAGGGAAGGGGAGGGGAGGGAGGGGGAACTCCCCTTTTTCCAGTACCCCTCTTTCCCCGTTGGGCCCGTCCCCGTAGGGTTTCCATTGTAACCGGGAGGGGGGGAGGGAGGGTGGAAGGAGGGGGGGAGGGGGACAGGGATGGATGGGTGGAGGGAGGGGGGAGGGAGTGGGGGAGGGTGGGATGGAGGGAAGGAGGGAGGGGGGAGTTAGGGGCTGAGTGGTGATGGAGGTTGGGATTGAGGGGGGAGGGAGGGGGGATGGAGGTGGGAAGGAGGGGGGAGGAAGGGGTTGAGGGGGGAAGTGGGACCTCCCCTTTTCCCAGTACCCCTCTTTCCCCCACCACCAAGCCCCCTCCGCAATGACCCCTGTTGTCCCCCTCCCCAGTCCCCATTCTCAGACCCCCCCCCCATTCTCTCTCTCCCCAGAGGGAGAGAGGAGGGGAGGGGGAGGGAGGGGGGTAGTGGAGGGGGTAAGTGGGATGGAGAGGGGTAGGGGGGAGGGGTGGGGGAGGGGAGGGGGGAAGGGGAGGGGGGGAAGGGGAGGGAGGGGGACCTCCCTTTTCCCAGTACCCCTCTTTCCCCGTTGGGCCCGTCCCCGTAGGGTTTCCTTTGTAACCAGAAGGGGGGGAGGGAGGGTGGAAGGAGGGGGGAGGGGGAGAGGGATGGAAGGGTGGAGGGAGGGGGGGAGGGATGGGGGGAAGGAGGGAGGGGGGGGGAGTTAGGGGAGGAGGGGTGAGGGAGGTGGGGAGGGAGTTGGGGAGGAGGGGGGGAGGGAGTGGGGATGGAGGTGGGAAGGAGTGGGGAGGAAGGGGTTGAGGGGGGAAGGGGGGGGAGGAGGTAATATGGGCCCCATGCTGATCTGTGTATGTTAAGTGACTTGCACAACTTTAAAAAACTGGCAGTTGCTTTTCGCAACAATGTTGCAACCATCTCACACAAGCATTGTGACGTCACAAGCTGAAGACCTTGAAAAAAAAGGTCAGAAAAAAAATTATGTAAATTTAAAACCTCTGTAAAGAGTAAACACCCAATAGCAGCCGCTTGTCCATCGCGAGTGCTTTTTAATTGCTTGTTTTGAAACATTCGCGGTTAAGTGCTTTTTAAAAAAACATTCGAGGTTAAGTGCTGGTTTTGAAACATTCGCGGCTACTTAGTGCTTCTGTCAGTTGCTTTTCGAAACAATGTTGCAACCATCTCACACAAGCATTGGGAGGATGGGAGGGAGGGAAGGGGAGGGAGGGAGGAGGGAGGTGTGGAGGGAGGAGGGGAGGGAGGGGGGAAGGGGAGGGGGGGAAGGGGGCGGGAGAGGGGAGGGAGGGGGGATGGGATGGGGAAGGGGGGAGTGAGGGGGACCTCCCCTTTTCCCAGTACCCCTCTTTCCCCGTTGGGCCCGTCCTCGTAGGGTTTCCATTGTAACCGGGAGGAGGGGAGGGAGGGAAGGGGGAGGGAGGGAGGAGGGAGGTGTGGAGGGAGGGGAGGGGGAGGGAGTGGGGAGGGGAGGGGGGAAGGGGGGGAGGGAGAGGGGGAGGGAGGGGGGGAGGGGGGTGAGGGGGGAGGGAGAGGGGTGGGGGGGGAGGGGAGGGGGAAGGGGAGGGAGGGGGACCTCCCCTTTTCCCAGTACCCCTCTTTCCCCGTTGGGCCCGTCCTCGTAGGGTTTCCATTGTAACCGGGAGGAGGGGAGGGAGGGAAGGGGGAGGGAGGGAGGTGTGGAGGGTGGAGGGGGAGGGAGGGGGAGGGGAGGGGGGAAGGGGGGGAGGGAGGGGGGGTGGAGGTGGGAAGGAGTGGGGAGGAAGGGGTTGAGGGGGGAAGGGGGGGGGAGGGAGGGAATAGGGGCCCCATGCTGATCTGTGTATGTTAAGTGACTCGCACAACTTTAAAAAACTGGCAGTTGCTTTTCGCAACAATGTTGGAACCATCTCACACAAGCATTGTGACGACACAAGCTGAAGACCTTGAAAAAAAAGTTCAGAAAAAAAATTATGTAAATTTAAAGTAGTAAACACCCAATAGCAGCCGCTTGTCCATCGCGTGCTGATCTCTCATTGGTGCACGGGTGCCATTGTGACATCACGCGCTGAAGCCCCTTCAAGAAAAGGGTTAGAAATGAAAAATTTAAACTTTAATATCTCTCTAGCTTTAAAAAGGTAGCTTCAATTTGAACGAAAGTACTTACAATAGTTGCCCATGTTAATGGTGAATACGGCGGTACAAAAATCGTAGCGCTTTGGTGTACCGTCTGGGAGGAGTAGGGTTTGGCCCCTTCAAGAAAAGTGTTAGAAATGAAAATTTAAACTTTAATATCTCTCTAGCTTTAAAAAGGTAGCTTCATTTGAACGAAAGTACTTACAATAGTTGCCCATGTTAATGGTGAATATGGCGGTACAAAAATCGTAGCGCTTTGGTGTACCGTCTGGGAGGAGTAGGGTTTGTAAGTTATGGACAGAAATCTTCGGAATCTTCCATATATACACACGGAATCTTCCGTATATACATACGGAATGTTGGACCGCAGAGTTTTAGTAGTATACTAGACCGAGTGGGCCCGTTGGCCCGTCCTCGTAGGGTTTCCATTGTAACCGGGAGGGGAGGAAAGGGGGAGGGTTGGGGGAGGGAAGGGGGAGGGAGGAGGGGAGGGAGGGGGGGAGGGGAGGGGGGGAGGGGGGAGGGAGAAGGGAAGGAGGGGGGTAGGGGGGAGGGAGGGGGGAGAGGGGGGGATGGGAGGGGGGAGGGGGGAAGGGAGGAGGGAAGGGTGGGAGGGAGAGGGGAGGGAGGTGGGTAGGGGGGAGGGAGGGAGGGGGACCTCCCCTTTTCCCAGTACCCCTCTTTCCCCGTTGGGCCCGTCCTCGTAGGGTTTCCATTGTAACCGGGAGGAGGGGAGGGCGGGAAGGGGGAGGGAGGGAGGAGGGAGGTGTGGAGGGAGGAGGGGAGGGGAGGGAGGGGGGAGGGGAGGGAGGGGGGGTAGGGGGGAGGGTGAGGGAGGGGGAGGGAGAGGGGAGGGGGGAGGGGAGGGGGAAGGGGGGAGGGAGGGGGGAGGGAGGGGGAAGGGGGGAGGGAGGGGGACCTCCCCTTTTCCCAGTACTCCTCTTTCCCCGTTGGGCCCGTCCTCGTAGGGTTTCAATTGTAACCGGGAGGGGGGGAGGGAGGGTGGAAGGAGGGGGGGAGAGGGATGGAAGGGTGGAGGGAGGGGGGGAGGGATTGGGGAGGGAGGGAAGGAGGGAGGGGGAGTTAGGGGGAGGGGGGGAGGGAGTTGGGGAGGGAGGGGGAGGAGGGGGGGAGGGAGTGGGGATGGAGGTGGGAAGGAGGGGGGATGAAGGGGTTGAGGGGGGAAGGGGGACCTCCCCTTTTCCCAGTACTCCTCTTTCCCCGGTGGGCCTGTCCTCATAGGGTTTCCATTGTAACCGGGAGGGGGGAGGGAGGGAGGAGGGAGGTGTGGAGGGAGGAGGGGAGGGGGAGGGAGGGGGGGAGGGGAGGGGGGAAGGGGAGGGGGGGAAGGGGAGGGGGAAGGGGGTAGGGGGAGGGGAGGGAGGGGGATCTCCCCTTTTCCCAGTACCCCTCTTTCCCCGTTGGGCTCGTCCCCGTAGGGTTTCCATTGTAACCGGGAGGGGGGGAGGGAGGGTGGAAGGAGGTGGGAGGGGGAGAGGGATGGAAGGGTGGAGGGAGGGGGCAGGGAGTTGTGGAGGGTGGGATGGAGGGAAGGAGGGAGGGGGGGGAGTTAGGGGCTGAGTGGTGATGGAGGTTGGGATTGAGGGGGGGAGGGAGGGGGGGAGCGAGTGGGGATGGAGGTGGGAAGGAGGGGGGAGGAAGGGGTTGAGGGGGGAAGTGGAACCTCCCCTTTTCCCAGTACCCCTCTTTCCCCCACCACCAAGCCCCCTCCGCAACGACCCCTGTTGTCCCCCTCCCCAGTCCCCATTCTCAGA
>NW_027602163.1:0-46656 GCF_053455715.1 Rhinoraja longicauda | reverse complement strand
CGACCCGAAACGTCACCCATTCCATCTCTCCCGAGATGCTGCCTGACCTGCTGAGTTACTCCAGCATTTTATGACTAAAAATTAATCATACAAATCGATTTGTACCAGCATCTGCAGTTATTTTCTTAAACTAACTGTGACCCCTTGTTCTGGACTTCCCCAACATTAACGGGTCTCTTTCACAATGGCAGGCAGCGACTAGTGGGGTACCGCAAAGCTCGGTGCTGGGACCACAGCTACTTACAATACACATTAATTACTTAGATGAAGGGATTTAAAGTAGCATTAGCAAATTTGCGGATGACACAAAGCTGGGTGGTAGTGTGAACTGTGAGAAGGATGCTTTGCGGATGCAGGGTGACTTGGACAGGTTGTGCGAGTGGGCAGATGCATGGCAGATGCAGTTTAATGTGGATAAATATGAGGTTATCCACTTTGGTGGTCAGAACAGGAAGGCAGATATTTATCTGAATGGTGTCAAGTTAGGAAATGGGGGAGTACAAAGAGATCTGGGTGTCCTTGTTTATCAGTCACTTAAAGTTAGCATGCAGGTACAGCAGGCAGTGAAGAAAGCTAATGGCACGTTGACCTTTATGACAAGAGGAGCTGAGTATAGGAGCAGAGGTCCTTTTGCAGTTGTACAGGGCCCTAGTGAGACCGCATCTGGTGTACTGTGTGCAGTTTTGGTCTCCAAATTTGAGGAAGGACATTCTTGCTATTGAGGGAGTGCAGCGTAGTTTCACTAGATTAATTCCCGGAATGCCGGGACTATAGAATGTTGAAAGACTGGAGCGACTAGGCTTGTACACACTGGCATTTAGAAGGACGAGAGGGAATCTTATTGAAACATATAAGATTATTAAGAGATTGGACAGGTTAGAGGCAGGAAACATGTTCCCAATGTTGGGGTAGTCCAGAACCAGGGGCCACAGTTTAAGAACAAGGGGTAAGCCATTTAGAACGGAGATGAGGAAAAACTTTTTCACTCAGAGAGTTCTAAATCTGCGGAATTCTCTGCCTCAAAAGGCAATGGAAGCCAATTCTCTGGATGCTTTCAAGAGAGAGAATAGAGTTCGTAATGATAGCGGAGTCAGTGGGTATGGGGAGAAGGAAGGAACGGAGTACTGATTGTGAATGCTCATCATGATCACATAGAATGGCGGCTCGAAGGCCCGAATGGCCTCCTCCTGCACCTATTGTCTATTGTCTACCCGAAGCAGAGGAAGGCACTATGTTCCCCAGCCGCCGAAGTCCCTGGCAGGACAGTGATCAGTGCGGCGAGGTGAGAGTGCGGAAAGGGCTGGCTTTTTGCATGGAGAGGATGAAGAGGGGGAGGAGGGAGGAAGGACGAGAAGTCTTGCCCTGCGGCCTGATGGAACCGCACTTGCATTGATTGTGACAGAGTGGCGCTGACCGTACAAGGGATGGGGTTTGTTCGGTGAATATAGCATTCGCGGATTTGCAGAGACCAGTGCCTGGGTGGGGCATGCATCAATTCAGCTGAGCTGCCTTGACAACTACAATGGGAGAGAGTCGCTCTAGGCCGCATTTGGGAGAAGCAGGACCCCCCTCCCCAGTGCAGTTGCATTGCGTTGGCTCAACCATTTGACGCTGGGAGAGGCGGTCGTGCATTGCGATGTGGCAAATTGCATCAACATCGTTGGGCTGCTTTGGGAAATAAATGTCCTGCATTGGAGTGGACAAACTGCATTGGTGCTGCATCAGACTGACCAAAGTGGCACTTGGCACCGAGCTGCATTGGTGTGGGCTTTCTGAACTAAAGGCATTGAGACAGTACAATTGAACTTGCTGCAACTGCGCTGGATTAGTAAGCTGACATTATGTTAGCGGACTGGTCCTGAGCTGCATTGATGTGATTGCTCTGCTGTGGAAGCTGGGCTGCATTGAATGTACTGGTACTGAAGAGATGTACCACTGGAGATACACCACTCGGTCGTACCGTTGGCAATCGCCCAGGAGTTGGTATATATTCGGACTGGAGTATTGTCGTTGGACAAGGGAAGGGTGGCCGCCACAAGCTCGGCCATTTTACTCGAGCCACCGGAGCCATCACATAGACTCGTGTATCCTCATACGCACACGCAAACCCCGTGTACACAGCAGAGCACTCGGCCGGATCGTATCCTGATGTTCACTTGGCACCGTTCGACACTGGAGTTCTGGAAGGGTGCCCGACACGCTCTTTTATGGCGTTTCTCGTCTATTCAGACCGCGCATACCCCCTCCCGTGAGCCAGTCATAAGCCCGTTGGGCGCAACATTTATTATCTTTATGTGTTACCACTTTCTGTAGACTTGGGCCTAAAGGTCGCTCTGTACATTGCATTTGAAATGACCGTGTTTCATCTTGGGGAATATTGCAGAAAAGAAAGGCTTTGGGGGGGGGCCAATGCAGAGTTTGTCAAAGTGGTGTATTGTGTTCAATTTTGGTCACCCTGTTGCAAGCTGTAAAAAGTGCAGAGAAGATGGAGGATGTTTCAGTTTTATTCATTTTTTAATTTTAGCAATGTAGCATGGAAACGGATCCCTCAGCCTAGCTAGTTCATTCAATCATTGATCACCGTTCCTCACAGGTTCTAGTTTTCACACTTTCACATCCATTCCCGACACTCCAATAGCAATTTTACAGATCCCAATTCATCTACACACTTGTACATTTTGGGCAATATTGCAGAAAACGGGAGTACCCAGGGTAAACCCACACAGTTACAGTGAGACGTACAAATCCCTTGCAGACCGCAAATCCAGGTATCTGGTGCTGTGAGGGAGTAATTGTTTCTGACAATGTGCCAGTTCTCGAGGGTCTGAGGTATCGGGAGAGGGTGGGTAGGTTAGGATTAGATTCCTTTGAGAGCTGGAGGTTGAGGTAATATTATGGAAGTGTATCAAATCACGAGGGGAATTGATTGGGTGAACGAACAGTTTTTTTTACCCAGGTAGGGAAATCAAGAACAAGAAGACATAGCTTTAAGGTGAGGGGGAAGGATTTAATAGAAAACTGAGGGGCAACGTTCATGGGGAACTATATGAAACGAGCTGTTCAGACATCCATGGCAGCAGCATTTAAAAGACACTTGTTGGTGAAACCTCACTTGGACTGAGCTTTAAAGTGGAGGGGAAACGTTTATAGGACATGTGCAGGGCAGGATGTTTACAGAATGTGGTGGGTACCTGGAATGCACTGCCAGTGATGGCATTGGATGCACATATGTTAATGGTGTTTGAGACTTTTGAATGGACATATGGATATGCAGGGAAAGGAAGAATATTAATTGTTTGCAGGCGTTTAAGAGTTGGGCTTGGCACCATATTTGGCACAGACATTGCGGGCCAAAGCGCCTGTTAATTACTATGCTGGACTCTTCAATGTTGGATGAGTATTGCGTGTAGTTTTGGACGCCATGCTATGGGGAGGATGTAATTAAGCTGGAGAGGGTTCAGATGGATTGACGAGGATGTCATAGAAACATAGAAACATAGAAAGTAGGTGCAGGAGTAGGCCATTCGGCCCTTCGAGCCTGCACCGCCATTCAATATGATCATGGCTGATCATCCAGCTCAGTAACCTGTACCTGCCTTCCCTCCATACCCCTGATCCCTTTAGCAAAAAGGGCCACATCTAACTCCCTCTTAAATATAGCCAATGAACTGGCCTCAACTACCTTCTGTGGCAGAGAATTCCACAGACTCACCACTCTCTGTGTGAAGAAATGTTTTCTCATCTCGGTCCTAAAAGACTTCCCCTTATCCTTAAGCTGTGACCGCTGGTTCTGGACTCCCCCAACATCGGGAACAATCTTCCCGCATCTAGCCTCTCCAAACCCTTAAGAATTTTAGGGGTTTTAGGTTTTTAAGGAATCTCAAGTCACTGGGAATTGAGATACAACAAGAGCCTGGTATTAACTCCGGTATCCTTGTCAACACATACTTTGGGCTCTGTAAACCTAATTTAATGGCTCCACGCAGGCGGAGTAATCCCATTTCAGAATATTGGTCTGTTGCCTCCCCCGGCTTGGTGATTCAAGTATGCACCTGCACGCTTTAAAATGTTTTGAGAGACCTTGCCTCAACCTCCTCCTCCTCAGTAGATACAGCCCAGTCCATGCCCCAGACCAGTCTACCCACCATCAACTCTATCTACATTTCACGATGCCTCGGGAAAGCAGCCAACATAATCAAAGGCTAATCTCACCCAAATCATTCTTTCTTCTCCCTGCTCCGATCCAGCCCACATGAGTGCCTCAGGGCAGACGGGCCATGGTGGGTGCCAGAGGCCGTGCGGAGCTCACAGTGGGTGCTGGAGGTCAGACGGGGACGTGCCGCAGAGAGAACAGAAAGCAACACAGCGTGGGGGGATGGGTAGAATAAAGAGGGTTCGGGGGGCCGGGGCTGTGGCGACGAGAACAAAGAAGGTCCCATCTGCTGGTGCATTGTCCAATTCACCTCAATCACACTGTGAACATTGGCCTGTGTCTATAGAATTGGTGCGCTTCAATGGTGAAAACTACATTCTGCACCAAATATCTTCCCGTTTACTCTACCTGTTGTACTTGAATTTGACTTGATTGCATTCATGTACATTATTAGATCTGATTGGAGAGCAAGTAATGTAAAGCTTTTCACTGTATCTCTGTGCACAAGACAATAATGAACAAAAACCAGTGAGTTCCAGATTTCAACCAGTCTCTGGGGAAAACCTCCCTTCATATCAGCACTGTGGTGCAGCTTGTAGCGCTTCTAGTTTCAATCCTGACCTTGGGTGCGATCGGTGTGGATTTTGCACGTTCCCTGTGAGAACATGGATTTTCTCCAGGTCCTGTGTCAATTGTCCCAATTTGTGTAGGAAGTGGATGAGAAAGTGGGCTAACAGAACTCATGTGAATGGTAATCGATGGTCAGAGTAGACTCGGTGGTCCAAAGGGCCTGTTCGTATGTTATGTCTCCACAATAAACATGTCCTCCAAACCTCCAATCGCCTCCTTTCAAACTGTCCTGTCCTCTCATTTTAGCCACTGTTGCTTTTGTGAAGTTTACGGCTATCTATCCCATCAATCACCCTCGTAATATTGAATCCCTGTTTGTTACCCATTAGTTTCCTCTGCCCCACAGGGAAGCATATCCCAGTCTTTGTCTCTCACTCTTTCTGATACCCACTGTGTCTGTACCATCCTGGTGAATCTGTTCCCTCAGTCGTGTGGTGACCAGACCTGCTCGCAATGCACCAGCTGAGGTCTGATCAAGCTTTCTAAAGTTGTACCAACTTGGAACTAGTTGCATTCTACGTCGCCGCCCATGAAGGCGAGTATCCCACCTGCCTTTTTCACAGCCCCCGGAGCCCACAACTCCCAGACCGTGGCCTTACCCATGTTTTACACTGTTCTGTGTGAATATCTTTCCCCTCTCACCTTGAACCTATGTCCCTGTTTCTTGATTACCTTATCCGCGTAGATTTTTTGCGTTTACCCTATCTATTCCCTTGTTGTTCCTGTGCTGTACTGTTGTATCTCTGCACCTTGTTATTGTACCCACCTCACCTCCCTCCTCTGGCACCGAACACCCACCTATTATTCAGATGATAAAGGAAGACCACGCTCTCAGAAACTTGCTATCAAGCGGTTCCAGGTTTATTGAGCGCACACATTAAACAAAAGCAATATAAATCATTGGCTTTACAGTAAATAATATTCAAGTACTAAAACGTGTTGCGGACGGTCTCATTATTCCGGCCATTAAACCCGTACAGTCTGAGCTGCTGATCCGGACTCTGCTTTCCTCCGCCCCCGTCCGTCGTTAGAAGCTCACGGGATGATCTCTCCTTCCTCACCGGCTCGGCTCCACATCAGTGTGTCACCGCGCCGGGGATGATTCCACAACACTCTCCACTGACTGAGGCCAGCGCCCTCCATTCCCCAGCGAAGGTTGGGAAAGCCGAGTCTCTTTGAACATCATAGAACAGTACAACACAGGAACAAGCCTTTCGCCCCACAACTTCCGTGCTGAACACGAGGCCGAGACCAACTCTTATCTGCCTGCACATATTTCATATCTCTCAATTACTTGCACATCCTTATGCCCACTTCAAGTCTCTTAAGCACCACCACCATACCCAGCCCTGGCAACAGTTCCAGGAACCCAACCTCAGTGTAAAAAATATGCCCATACATCTCCTTTAAACTTTGTCCCACCATCCTTAAAGCAATGTTTCCTAGTATCTGTTATTTGCACCCTCAAAAAAAGTTCACACTGTCTACCCTATCCATGCCACTGTCTACCCCATCCATGCCACTGTCTACCCCATCAATGCCACTGTCTACCCTATCAATGCCACTGTCTACCCCATCCATGCCACTGTCTACCGTATCCATGCCACTGTCTACCCCAGCCATGCCACTGTCTACCCCAGCCATGCCGTCTACCCCATCAATGCCACTGTCTACCCCATCCATGCCACTGTCTACCCCATCCATGCCACTGTCTAAACCATCAATGCCACTGTCTACCCCATCCATGCCACTGTCTACCCTATCCATGCCACTGTCTACCCCATCAATGCCACTGTCTACCCTATCAATGCCACTGTCTACCCCATCCATGCCACTGTCTACCCTATCCATGCCACTGTCTACCCCATCCATGCCACTGTCTACCCCATCAATGCCACTGTCTACCCTATCCATGCCACTGTCAACCCCATCCATGCCACTGTCTACCCCATCCATGTCACTGTCTACCCTAGCCATACCACAGTCTACCCTATCCATGCCACTGCCTACCCCATCCATGCCACTGTCTACCCCATCCATGCCACTGTCTACCCTATCCATGCCACTGTCTACCCTATCAATGCCACTGTCTGCCCCAGCCATGCCACTGTCTACCCTATCAATGCCACTGTCTACCCCATCAATGCCACTGTCTACCCCATCCATGCCACTGTCTACCCCATCCATGCCACTGTCTACCCCATCAATGCCACTGTCTACCTCATCAATGCCACTGTCTACCCCATTCATGCCACTGTCTACCCCACCAATGCCACTGTCTACCCCATCAATGCCACTGTCTACCCCATCCATGCCACTGTCTACCCCATCCATGCCACTGTCTACCCCATCAATGCCACTGTCTACCTCATCAATGCCACTGTCTACCCCATCCATGCCACTGTCTACCCCATCAATGCCACTGTCTACCCTATCAATGCCAATGTCTACCCCATCCATGCCACTGTCTACCCCATCCACGCCACTGTCTACCCAATCCACGCCACTGTCTACCCCATCCACGCCACTGTCTACCCCATCCATGCCACTGTCTACCCCATCCATGCCACTGTCTACCCCATCCATGCCACTGTCTACCCCATCAATGCCTGTCTACCCCATCCATGCCGCTGTCTACCCCAGCCATGCCACTGTCTACCCCATCCATGCCACTGTATATCCTATCAATGTCACTGTCTACCCTATGAATGCTGCACTTATCAGCATGGTAAAGCAGAGGGCTGATTGGAGAGAGAGTTCGGGAGGGAAGAGAGTGAGGTGGTGGGTGAGGCAGGGCCTGGTAGATGAGAGGGGGTAGTGGGGAGACCCAGTACAGCTGCAGAGCAAGCAGTGCAGTCGGGAGGAGGAGATTGGGGTAAAAGAGAGAATGTGTGGAGTTTGTGATGGAGTAGAAAGTGAGAGAATACAGGGCGCTGCGAAAGCAGCCAGTGGGAAGAAGTGTGGAAGGGAATGAGTGGGTGAGGTGGGAGATGTGACAGATGATGGAGACTGAGGGAAGAAGGGACATAGATGGAGGATGATCTGTAGTAGAACTAGTGTTCCTGTCGTCTATGGGTGTGCACGTGTGTGTGGTCAAAATACATTGGCACATTACCAGTGCTTGTATGTCCAATCGAAGAGTGTGTGGTTACAGTGCATCTGTGTGCGGTCAGTAGTGATGTGTGTGTGTGTGTTATGTTATACTGTGTCTGTGTGTGGTCAGCAGTGAGGCAGTGTGTGTTGTTCCAGTACATCTGTGTGCGGTCAGTAGTGATGTGTGTGTGTGTTAGGTTATACTGTGTCTGTGTGTTGTCAGCAGTGAGAGAGACAGTGTGTGTTGTTCCAGTACATCTGCGGGTGGTCAGGAATGTGTGTGTGGGTGTGAATAGTGTATCTGTGTGCAGTCAGGATTGTTTGTACTGAGTGGCGGTATGTCTGTGCTCAGTTATTTGTGTGTTGTGTGTATGTGGTTAGTGTGTGTATGTGTGGGTCTGTGTGGATAAAGTGTTGTAGAGCAACACAGAACCCAAACAGAATATTTGGCCCAACCCGTCTACGCCAACCGGAATGTCCATCGAAACTCACCCCATTTGACCATAATTAGCCCATCTAAACCCTTCCTATCCGTAACTGTCCAAACGTGTTCTAGTTGCTATTGTATCCGCCTCAATCATTCCACTGGCAGCTCGTCCCATGTACACACCACTGCAGGAGAAAATAAGTTGCAGATCTGATGAGTGCGGAAAGGGGAAGGTGGGAGAGTAGATGCGTGGTGGTGAGAAGGGGGTATGAGGTGGAGGGTGTGTGTGATGGAGGGTGTGTGTGTGATGGAGGGTGTGTGTGTGATAGAGGTGTGTGTGTGATGGAGGGTGTGTGTGTGTGTGATGGAGGGTGTGTGTGTGTGATGGAGGGTGTGTGTGTGTGTGATGGAGGGTGTGTGTGATGGAGGGTGTATGTGTGTGATGGAGGGTGTGTGTGTGTGTGTGATAGAAGGTGTGTGTGTGATGGAGGGTGTGTGTGTGATGGACGGTGTGTGTGTGATAGAGGGGTGTGCGTGTGATGGAGGGTGTGTGTGTGTGATAGAGGGGTGTGTGTGTGATGGAGGGTGTGTGTGTGTGATGGAGGGTGTGTGTGTGTGATGGAGGGTGTGTGTGTGATAGAGGGTGTGTGTGTGATGGAGGGTGTGTGTGTGTGTGATAGAGGGGTGTGTGTGTGATGGAGGGTGTGTGTGTGTGTGTGTGTGATGGAGGGTGTGTGTGTGTGATGGGGTGTGTGTGTGTGTGATGGAGGGTGTGTGTGTGTGATGGAGGGTGTGTGTGTGATGGGGTGTGTGTGTGATGGATGGTGTGTGTGTGTGATGGAGGGTGTGTGTGTGATAGAGGGGTGTGTGTGTGATGGAGGGTGTGTGTGTGTGTGTGTGATGGAGGGTGTGTGTGTGTGATGGGGTGTGTGTGTGTGTGTGATGGAGGGTGTGTGTGTGTGATGGAGGGTGTGTGTGTGATGGGGTGTGTGTGATGGAGGGTGTGTGCGTGTGATGGAGGGTGTGTGTGTGATGGAGGGTGTGTATGTAATGGAGGGTGTGTTTGTGTGATGGAGGGTGTGTTGTAGATCAATCACTGTATTCACAGTCCATGTCCAGTGTTTGCAGATCCGTTCCTGCAAGAAGTTACCTTGAGCATGCGTGTTACCCTGGGGAGTCATCTTGTTGAGGAGCTGCAGTTTAGTCTGTAACCGTGTATCCCCGTGCTCATTAAACTTAGCTTGAAGTTAATAACTTGGTGTTATTCTTGCAACTTCATGAAGTGTGTGTGAGAGATAGAGGGTGATGGTGTGAGTGTGTAGTGGAGAGAGTGTAAATGAGATGGAATTGTGTTAGATGGAGGGAGTATGAGTTGGAGTGTGAATGGTTGCAAGAACTTGATCCTCACCACGGACTCTGCTGCTCCTCTCCCACCCTCTCTAACCAGCTCCTCTGGTCCCACTCACCATCACCCCTCCACTGCTCCCACTACCGTCCAGGGCACCTTCCTCACTACCTCAAATACCTTTCCCCACTAACCAGCGAGAGCAGAACTCCTTTCCCACAAACAGCTGAGCCCAAGAGACTTTCTTCACTCACACAGAATTGAAGCCCAGTGAAATAAAATAAAAAAAATCTTGTCTTTGGTGATGTTGAATCGTTGCAGAGACAGGGAATTTGACCTGTCCTCAGTGACTCTTATAAACTTCTCCAGGGGTATCATAGAAAGCGAACTGTTGGGTTGCATAACAGCTTGGTTTGGGAACAGCTCTGCCCAAGACTGTTAGAAATTGCAGAGTTGTGGATAATAATAATAATGCATTACATTTATATATCGCTTTTCTAAACACTCAAAGACGCTTTACAAGGTTTACTAAAACATAAAAGAAAATAAATAGATAAATGAGTAAACGAAGAGAAAAGGAAAAAGAAGGTGAGGTGACGGTCAGTGGTTGAAGGCAGTGCTGAACAGATGAAACTTCAGTGATGTTTTGAATGTGGTGAGTGAGGAGGAGTCTCTGACGGTTTGGGGTAGTGAGTTCCATAGGGTGGGAGCAGCGATGGAGAAAGCCCTGCCCCCCCAGGATCTGAGTTTAGTCCGGATGTGGGGGGACAGGAGGTTAGCAGCAGCAGAACGGAGGGTACGGGTTGGAGTGTGTCTGTGGGGGAGGTCAGTCAAGTAGGATGGGGCCAGGTTATGGAGGGCTTTGTAGGTCATGATGAGGATTTTGTACTGGATTCTCTGGGGGATGGGGAGCCAGTGGAGCTTGTAAAGGACGGGGGTGATATGGTCACGGATCGGGGAGTGGGTGAGTAGACGGGCAGCGGAGTTCTGGATGTATTGGAGTTTATTGATGATTTTTGAGGGTGAGCCATAGAGGAGGCTGTTGCAGTAGTCCAGACGGGAGGTGATGAAGGCGTGGATGAGGGTTTCAGCAGCTGTGGAGGAGAGGGATGGACGGAGACGGGCGATGTTTTTGAGGTGGAAGAAGGCTGTCTTGGTGATGTGTTTGATATGTTTGTCGAAGTAGAGGGATTGATCAAGGATGATTCCAAGATTCCGGATGTGAGGGGAGGTGGATACTGGGAAACCATCAATATTGAGGGATGTTGCCCAGTCCATCACACAGACCAGACTTCCCATCATTGACTCCATCTACACTTCACGCTGCCTCGGAAAAGCAGCCAACGTGATCAAAGACGTCGCACCAGGTCATTCCATCTCCGACCCAACAGTTTAAACAGAAGTGCGCACCACCAGACTCAGAAACAGCATCTTCCCCACTGTTATCAGGCTACTGAATGGTCCTTCCATAAGCCAGGCCACTGTTTGATTCACCTCTACCCCACTGTGGACATTGGAGTCTGTCTGTGGAACGCGTTTGCTCCAATGCTGAGAACTACACACTGCACTTGGTATCTTTCTTTTGCACTATCCGTTGTACTTGAGTGTGAACTGATTATATCTATATCTAGTATTATAGTATTTATATACAGCATGCAAAACAAAGCTTTTCACTGTACCTCAGCACACGTGACAATAATAAACCCAAACGCAGCAGCAGCAGCGTCCCCACTCCGTGCTGCAGAGGCGGAAGCAGCAACAATGCAGCTCACCCCCAGGATGGACTCGCTGTGGACAAGGCGAGCAAGAGGCGAGGCTGTGAGGGACGGGGCGTTGACAGCTGGATCCCCGTCAGTCCACCGCAGGTTCCTCCCTCACGGCACCCGCTCAATCTCAGGGTCCGGGTCATCATACATCTCCATCAGCTGAAGCCCAGAGAAGAGCAAAGGTGAGTAACTGCAAGGGTGGGGATGTAGGGAGAGAGGGGGGAGCGAGTGGGGGGGATGGGAAAAGAGAGAGAGCGAGAGGGGGAGAGGGAGAGGGGGAGAGAGTGGGGAACAGAGGAGAGGGAGGCAGAGGGGTGGGAGAGGGGAGGAGGCTAGGGAGAGAGGGTGACGTGGGGAGAGTGAAGGGGACGAGGGGAGAGAGAGGGGGATGAGGAGAGAGAGAGGGGAACGAGGGGAATGAAAATACTGAGGAAATATGGAGGGTAAGGGAGCTGCTCCCTTCAGTGAGGGCAGACAGTGAGAGGGAGATCTGTCCCTCTCTCTCTCCCTCCACCTCGTACTGTTTTCTCACCTTTGCACGGAGAGCTTCCATCACTTCATCCTCACTCATCTCCCCTTCCACTGTCACCTTTATCTCGATCCACTGGTTGTCTTCATCTGAATACAACAGCACAACATCAACAAGGAGATCAGAGTCAGGTTGAATGTAGCTGAGACGATGTCTTCCCTGCTCTCTCTTTTCTAATGTATGTTCCTTTCAGTCATTCACCATGGAAACGCCCTTCCACCCGACCTGCCGTGAGGATCAAGGTACCCCCTTCTCCGCCCCCATTTTTGCTCCCCTGATTTCCTTCTTAAGGGAAGGGGGGGGAGAGGGGGGAGGGGGGCTTTTCCTTACAGCGACTCCAACCTCCCCTCCCTACAGACTCCCCACCCTCCATCTCACTTCACCTTCCATCCTCCTGGACTCCATCCTTCCCCCACCCCACACTTCTACCTCTGCCCACCACCCTCTCCTCCCCCGCGCCAGACCTCACATTCCCCGCTCCTGATTCCTCCCCACTCCAGCCTACCTCCTCCCCGCTCCAGCCTACCTCCCTCCACTCCAAACTTGGATCTGTAATAAAGTGTGGACAGACAGTGGGTATTGTGGGAAATAATCCAGCAGCTCTGTGGGATGGAAGGTGTCCGAAGTGCGTGGTGACACCAGTCTCTGGTGACCCCAATTGCCCAGCCCCCTCCTGCACCATGTATCCTGACACCTCTACTTGCATTCCCTCACTCCAGACTCCCTCCTAATCCCACTTTACACTTGCCCCAATACCACACCCTCCTCCCCATCTCTGCACTCAACCCTCCTCCACCCTAGACTCCCTCCTCCCCAAGCCCCTCTCCATATCACCTCACTCCGTACTCCCTCCTCTCCCCAAGGGGTAGAGGGGCAGGCGAGGGTAAGGCGAGGGGGGTAGAGGAGAAAGGAGGTGTGTCTGGGGAGAGGAGGAGGGGGAGGCGGCGGTGGGGAGTGAGGGAGCTGTGTAGGGTGTTGGAGGTGGGGGGCAGGGTGAGGTGGGAACCAGTGGGAACTCCGAGTAGGGTTGGAGTGGGAGGCAGGGAGCAGGAGGATGGGTGGTTACAGAAAGATTACCCATGTCGCCGCTGACAAGGAACAAAATCCCGCTGCTCTCTAACTCTCCCAGTGCCCGACCATTCACTGTGGAGTTCCTGACTTGACTCCGGAAAATGCACCACATTGTACTTATCGGCACCAAACGTCATTCTCCATTCCATAGTGCACTTGCACAGCTCAACAAGCTCCTGCTGCCTTGTGATAACCAGCTTCACTCTCCACCATATGACTTACAGATTCCAGTATTATCCGAAAACTTACTAATCATGCCTTGTACGTTCTCATCTAAATCTTTCATATAAACCACAAACAGCAGTGGGTCCAGCACTAATCCCTGAGCAGGACTCCCAGTCAAAAAAAAAAACACAACCATCCACCACCACCCTCTGCTTCCTACCACAAAAAGAAATCTGATTCCAGTCCGTTAGTTCTCGCTGGATTCCTTGCAATCTAACCGTCATATCCCTCAGAATCCTCTCCAACAACTTACCTTCCACTGATTTCAGGATCTGTTCTATGGCTTTTCCTTGCAGCCCATCTTAAATAGAGGTGCAATATCAGCCACTCACCAGTCACCCGGCACCTCACCCATGTCTAACGATGATCCTACAATTTCTCCCACAGCTTCCCACAGTATCCTCGGATATATCTGATCAGGCCCGGGAGATTTATTAGGTTCATATGCCTAAGGACGTCCAGCATCACTGACATATGGACTGTCATTCACACATCACCATTAACTGTACCAAGTTCCCACTTTTCATGTCTTTCGCCATTGTAAAAACAGGAGAAATACTCGTTGAGGACCCTGCCTATCTCCTGGTCGAAAGACAGATGGTTTCTGAGGGTCAGTATTCTCTCTCCAGTTGCCCTCTTTCTATTAATGCACGTCAATTTATTTGGATTCCCTGGTGGTTAGATTACAATCGGTGAGAATAGGTGACAACACATCCTCCACCATAATTCCCAACACTGGTGTCCTGCAAGTATGCATTCCTTGTCTCTAACTGTACCCCTGCACACTGAAGGCTATGCAACAAAGGTCTGCTTTAACTCAATCTTCAAGTTTGCAGATGACACTAGTGTGGAGGCAGTAGATAAAGAGCTTAGTAACATGGAGTTAAGATAGTAAGGAATTGCGGAGTTCTGGACGTAGCCCAGTTCACCGCACAGACCAGATTCCCCACCATTGACTCCATCTACACTGAAGCTGCTTCTGGAAAGCAGACAATACAATCCAGTGTCTTCTCCTTGCTCCCGTTGGCCAGAGGGTACAGCAACTTGTAAACGCACAACTCCAGTCTCAGTAACAACTACTTTGCCTCCGTTATCTGACTTCTGAACGGTCTTTCCATGAGCGAGGGAACTGTCCCGATACTCCAACCTACCTCACTGCAGTATTGGAATTTCACTCTGGGACAGTAAAGGTACAATGATGAGAATAATATTCTGCATATTTTTCCTTTCACTTCACCTTTTGCATTTGGCTTGGTTAGATCCATGTGTAATATTGTCAATGTTAAATGTTGTCCCATTTGATGAGATAGTATCTCTGGATAAGTAACAATAATAAACCTAAACCTCCATTTCACTTCAGGTCAGACACTTCCCACTCATCTCGTGAACATCATGTTTCTCATTCTTTATGCCATTTATCTCCTTCAGGCCCATAACACCAGCGGTTGTTTTGCACTGGTCTATTCCTCATTCACAACCCAGCCCTGCTCCAAACCCCAGATCATAATCCAACCCAGCCCTGCTCCAAACCCCAGATCATAATCCATCTCAGAGGCCTCCAATCCACCCCACTAACCACTGAAATCTACTTCACCATCAAACTCCATGTGGTTCCCTAAACCAATCTCAATCCCAGGAGGATTGTTGGTCACTGCAGAGCAACACTGACTTCTCCAAAAGCTGTCTACAGGATTAATGAGGACAAGTGATAATGTGTGAGGGGGCTTGGTACCTGAGGATGTGTCTCCCACTGGGGCAGAAGACGGTTCCTGGGTGGATTCTCCAGTCAATGATCCATGGTTCTGTTCCCCCGTCGACATCTGGAGATCTGGAATAAAGAAAGAGACACGGGAACGTGGCAACACCTCAACAGCTCATCAGACTGGGAGAAGAGTTTGGGAATTAGAGGATTGGTTCTGTGCAGATAGCAGCATCATCCAGTCTCTTCACCCACTCTCCCTTGGAAATGTCTGTCACTCCAAGTCACTCCCCCAGCCTGAGTTGGGATGAAGTTCAGGAACTGGTCATGGAGACCAGCATTACCTTCCATGGGACACCTCCCCTTGCATTCCCCCCTCCATCGTACTCCAGCCCCCCCCCTCACTCCAGACTCCAGCGTTCCCTTCCATGGGACACCTCCCCTTGCATTCCCCCCCTCCATCGTACTCCAGCCCCCCCTCACTCGAGACTCCAGCGTTCCCTTCCATGGGACACCTCCACTTGCATTCCCCCCTCCATCGTACTCCAGCCCCCCCCTCACTCCAGACTCCAGCGTTCCTTTCCATGGGATACCTCCCCTTGCATTCCCCCCTCCATCGTACTCCAACCTCCAGACCAGTGTTCCCTTCCATGGGATACCTCCCCTTGCATTCCCCGCCCCCCCACCCCTTGCAGTCTCCCCTCACTCCAGACTCCAGCGTTCCTTTCCATGCGACACCACCCCTTGCATTCCAACCTCGCCCCATACTCCAGCCTCCCCTCTCTCCAGACCAGTGGTCCCATCCATGGGATTCCACCCCTTGCATTCCCCCCTCCCACCCCTTGCTGCCTCCCCTCACTGCAGACTCATAATCCCATTTCAAACTTCCTTCCCCAATCCAGACTCCCTCCTCCCCCACTCCAAACACCCACCTACCCAGCTCCAGATCTCCTCCTCTCCAGTCCAGACTATCACCTCCCTCTCGCTCCAGATTCCCTCAACCCCTACTCCTTCTCTTCGTATCAATATTTCTCTCAGGACCCCGTACCCTACTCTTTCCCAATGAGCACAAAGATATGGTGCAAGAACCTGCTCCAATGATCCCTCTATCAATACCTGAACTTGTATCTGACTCTGGGACGGTGGACAAATCCTCCCGGGGTCCAGGTGTTTCCTGGGGTTCCTCAGTTGATACGGAGGCTGGATTTGTAATAAAGTGTGGACAGACAATGAGTGTAGTGGGGAAATAATCCAGCAGCTCTGCGGGATGGAAGGAGAATGGCGACACCAGTCTCCGGTGATCCCAGTTGTCCAGCCCTCTGCTGCACCATTTATCCTGACATCTCCCCTTGTATTCCCTCTCCCCACTCCAGCCCCCCCTCACTCCAGACTCCCTCCTAATCTCACTTTACACTCCCACCAACATAACACTCCCTCCTCTCCCCCACACCGTGGCCCCTCCTCCCTCACTCCACTCTCAATCCTCCACCACCACCCCACTCTCTCTCTCGTCCCCACCACCCTCACCCTGCACCCTCACCCCACACACCTCCACCCAAACCACTCTCCATTCAGCCTCGACCTTCGCTCCACTCCACCCACCAACCCCGTTGCACGCTCCCTCCTCGTCCTCCTGCGATCCTGCTGGGTGTACGGAGTTTGTACTTTCTCCCCGGAACCTGTGTGGGTTTTCTAATGGATTTCCGGTTTTACCCCCTCACTCCAATCCACAGGTTCACACATACATTGGCTTGGCATAATTGGAAAATTCTCTCAAATGTGCGGGAATTGCTGGTAGGTCCGGATTCGGTGGGCTGAAGGTCCTGTTTCACAGCTGTATCTCTAAACTAAACCAAATTGAACTAAAATTCCCTCTCCAGCGACTCCAGACTCCCCTCTCTCCAGACTCCCCACCCTCCATCTCACTTCACTCTCCCTGTCAACACCACAAACCTTCCATCCCCCTGGACTCCATCCTTCCCCACCCCACACTTCTACCTCTCCCCACCACCCTCTCCGCCCTCCCTTCACCACCCTCTCTCACCTCTGCCCACCCCTCCCCCCATGCCCAGACACACGCTCCTCGCCCTCAGCCCACATCCCCCTCCCAAACACCACCCCCTCCTCTTCCGGCCCCTGCTTCCTCCTCCCCCACCCCACTCTCCTTCCCCCGCACACTTCCTCCACTCAAGGCCCAGGCTTCCTCCTCCCCCCACATCATGCTCCCTCCTCCCAAACCCCACCGTCACTATCCCCAAACCCCACCCTCACTACCCCAAAACCCCGCACTCCCAACCCCTCCACACTCCCCACCCTCCACTCTCCACACTCCCCCAAGCCCCCGCGCTCCCATCCCCCCCACACTCCCCAACCCCCCTCGCTCCTCACCCCCCGCGCTCCCAATCCCCACGCGCTCCTCACCCCCCCGCGCTCCCAAACCCCCCGCGCTCCTCACCCCCCGCGCTCCCAAACCCCCCGCACTCCCCAACCCCCCGCGCTCCCAAAACCCCCGCCCTTCCCACCCCCCCTTAAACCTCGCACTCCCTCTCCCCAAACCCCACCCAACGCACACATTGGCCTCCCCCTCCCCCCACTCCAGGCCACCTCCCCCCCACCTCCTCCCCCATTCCAGCCCACCTCCCCCCCAACTCCTACCCCACTCCAGCCCCCTCCCCCCACTCCAGCCCACCTTCCCCCCACCTCCTCCCCCACTCCAGCCCTCCTCCCCCCACTTCAGCCCACCTCCCCCCACTCCAGCCCCCTTCCCCCCACTCCAGCCCACCCCCCACTCCAGCCCACCCCCCACCTCCCCCCACCTCCTCCCCACTACAGCCCACCTCTGCTACACGCCAGACCCCTCCTGCCCAACTACATCCCACCTCCTTCCCATTTCAGACACCTCCTGCCCCACTCCACACCACTGATCCCCACACCACATCGCCACCACCTCTCTATATCATTCCAGATCCCCTCAACCCCTACTCTCTCCTCCTTCTACCCTGTTGTCAATATTTCTCTCGTCCCCGTATCCTAGTTCCCCCCCCACAACTGTGGTGCAAGAACCCTCTTCCAACAATCCCTCCATTGATACCTGAGCTTGTATCTGGTTCTGAGACAGTGGACAAATCCTCCCGGGGTTCGGGTGTTGTTTCCTGGGGTTCCTCAGTTGGTACGGAGGCTGGATCTGTAATAAAGTGTGGACAGACAGTGGGTGGAGTGGGGAAATAATCCAGCAGCTCTGCGAGATGGAAGGAGACTCAGTTTCGATCCTGACTACGGGTGATGCACTGTAAGGAGTTTGTACGTTCTCCCCGTGACCTGCGTGGGTTTTTTCCGAGATCTTCAGTTTCCTCCCACACTCCAAAGACGTACAGGTTTGTAGGTTAATTGGCTGGGTAAATGTAAAAATTGTCCCTAGTGGGTGTAGGATAGTGTTAATGTACGGGGATCGCTGGGCGGCACGGACTTGGAGGGCCGAAAAGGCCTGTTTCCGGCTGTATATATATGATATGATGATATGATATGATACACAGCGACACCAGCCCCAGAACCAAGGGCCACCGTCTTAGAATAAAGGGGAGGCCATTTAAAACTGAGGTGAGAAGGAACATTTTCACCCAGAGAGTTGTGAATTTGTGGAATTCTCTGCCACAGAGGGCAGTGGAAGCCAAATCACTGGATGGATTTAAGAGAAAGTTAGATAGAGCTCTAGGGGCTAGTGGTATCAAGGGATATGGGGAGAAGGCAGGCACGGGTTACTGATTGTGGACGATCAGCCATGATCACTATGAATGGCGATGTTGGCTCGAAGGGCCGAATGGCCTCCTCCTGCACCCATTTTCTGTTTCTATCTTTCTCTCCTGCACCGTGTATCCTGACACCTCTCCTTGTATTGCCTTTCCCCCACTCCATCCTCCCCTCACTCCAGACCCCCTGCTAATCCCACTTTACACTCCCCCAACACCACACTCTCTCACCCCCCCCAACACCACACTCTCTCACCCCCCAACACCACACTCTCACCCCCCCAACCCCACACACTCACCCCCCCCCCACACTACACTCACCCCCCCCCCCCACATTACACTCACCCCCCAACACCCCACTCTCACCCCCCCACACCACACTCTCACCCCCTCCACACCACACTCTCACCCCCCACACCACTCTCACCCCCCCAACACCACACTCTCACCCCCCCAACCCCACACTCACCCCACCCCAACACCACACTCTCACCCCCCCCAACACCACACTCTCACCCCCCCCACACCACACTCTCACCCCCCCAACACCACACTCTCTCACCCCCCCCAAAACCACACTCTCACCCCCCCCAACACCACAGTCTCAACCCCCACACCACACTCCCACCCCCCCAACACCAAAATCTCACCCCCCCAACACCACACTCTCACCCCCCCCCAACACCACACTCTCACCCCCCCCAACACCACACTCTCACCCCCCCAACACCACACTCTCACCCTCCCAACACCACACTCTCACTCCCCCCAACCCCACACTCTCACGCCCCCAACACCACACTCTCACCCCCCCACACCACACTCTCACCCCCCACACCACACTTTTGCCCCCCAACACCACACTCTCACCCCCCCAACACCACACTTTTGCCCCCCAACACCACACTCTCACCCCCCCACACCACACACTCCCCCCCCACACCACTCTCTCCCCCCCAACACCACACTCAACCCCCCACACCACACTTTTGCCCCCCAACACCACACTCTCATCCCCCACACCACACTTTTGCCCACCAACACCACACTCTCACCCCCCAACACCACACTCTCACCCCCCCCCACACCACACACTTCCCCCCCACACCACTCTCTCCCCCCCAACACCTCACACACCCCCCCCCACACCACACTCTTGCCCCCCAACACCACACTCTCACCCCCCCAACACCACACTCTCACCCCCCCACACCACACTTTTGCCCCCCAACACCACACTCTCACCCCCCCAACACCACACTCTCACCCCCCCAACACCACACTCTCATCCCCCCAACACCACACTTTTGCCCCCCAACACCACTCTCACCCACCCAACACCACACACTCTTACCACCCCCCAACACCACACTCACCCCCCAACACCACACTCACCCACCCCCCCAACACCACAATCACCTCTCCAACCGACTCTCCATCCACCCGCACCCTACACTCCCTCCTCCCTCAACCCCCTCTCTACCCTCACCCCTTGCTCCCTCATCCCACCAACCCTGTTGTACGCACGCTCCTCGCACCAGCCCACCCTCCCTCCCTCCTCCACATGTCGGCCACCTCCAACCCCACGCTCTGGCCTCCCCTACTCCAGACCCCTTCCCACCGCACTCCAGACCCTTTCTCCCCAATCCAAACCCCATCCCCCCCCACTCTAGACCCCTACTCCTCACTCGTCCCCGCCTCCACACTTCAGACCCCCTACCCCATTCCCCCTGTTCCAGACCCTCTCCCCCACTCCAGAAGACCATTTTCTCCCTATCTCTCCAGACCCCCTCAACCGCTACTCTCTCCTCCCTCTCCCTGGAGTTAATATTTCTCTCGTCCCCCTATCCTACTCTTCCCCTACTGGCACGAACTTTGAGGCAAGAAACTGTTCGAACAATCCTTCCCTCGATACCTGAGCTTGTATCTGGTTCTGGGACAATAGACAAATCCTCCCGGGGTTCGGGTGTTGATTCCTGGGGTTCCTCAGTTGGTACGGAGGCTGGATCTGTAATAAAGTGTGGACAGACAGTGGGTGACTGCGGAAATAATGCAGCAGCTCTGTGGGATGGAAGGTGTCCGAAGAGCACGGCGACACCAGACTCTGGTGACCCCAATTGTCCAGCCCTTTCCTGCATCATGTATCCTGACACCTCCCCTTGTATTCCCTCTCCTACTCCAGCATCCCCTCACTCCAGACTCCTAATCCCACTTTACACTCCCCCCCCAACACAACACTCCCTCCTCCCTCACTCCATGCTTCGTCCACACTCACTCCGCTCTCAATCGTTCCCCATCCAACTCTCGCTCCTCCCCAACACCCTCTCCCTCCACCCACACACCTCCTCCCAAACCACTCTCCATCCAACCTCACCACTCGATTCCTTCACTCCACCTACCAACCCCGTTGCACGCTCTCTCCACATCCCCAGCCCAACCTCTCCTCCTTAAACCCACCCCCCCTCCCTCCCCACCCCATCCTCTCCCCAACCCACACGTTAAACTCGACCGACCCGACTCTATCCTCCCTCTTATCCAGACCCCTCCCCTCGCTCCAAACATCATCCTCCCCACACTCCAGACCCCTACTCATCACTCCAGAACCCCTCCTCCCACACTACAGACTCCACCCCCCCCACTCCAGAGCCTCCTCCTCGTTCCAAATCCAACTCTCCCCACTCCTGAACCCATCCCACCCTTCACCCACTCCACACTACCCTCTCACTCCAGATCCCCTCAACCCCTACTCTCTCCTTCCTCTCCCTGATGCCAATGGTCCTCTTGTCTCCCAATCCTACTCTTCCCCCACTGGCATGATGCTTTGGTGCAAGACCCTGTCCCAATGATCCCTCCCTTGATACCTGAGCTTTTTCCTGGTTCTGGGACGGTGGACAAATCCTCCCGGGGTTCGGGTGTTGTTTCCTGGGGTTTCTCAGTTGGTACGGAGGCTGGATCTGTAATAAAGTGTGGACAGACAGTGGGTGTAATGGGGAAATAATCCAGCAGCTCTGTGGGATGGAAGGAGACCGAAGAGCACGGCGACACCAGACTCTGGTGACCCCAATTATACAGCCCTCTCCTGCACCGCATATCCTGACACCTCCCCTTGTATTCCCTCTCCCTCTCTGCAGCCTCCCCTCACTCCAGACTCCTTCCTATTCCCACTTTACACTTCCCCCCAACACCACACACTGTCCTCTCCCATCTCGTGCTCCCTCCTCCCTCACTCAACGCCCCTTCCTCCCTCACCCCTCCCTCAACCCTCCCCCACCCCACACTCTCTCCTCCCCCAAACGCCTCTCCCTGCACCCTCACCCCACACACCTCCCCATCCCCCTCTGCATCCACTCTCACCCCACACCTCCCCCCAACACCCTCTCCATCAAGCCACACCCCTCACTCCCTTCACTACACCCACCAACCCCTCTGCAAGCTCTTTCCTCACCTCCAGCACACCCCCTCCCTAACCCCACACTCCCTCCCTCTTTCCCCCTACCTCACATTGCGTGCTCTTCCCACCTCACGTTCACCTCCATCAACCCTACACTCTATCTTTCCCCTACTCCAGACCACTCCCCCACACCAGATTCTTCCTCCCCCACTCCAAACGCCACCCTCCCCCCACTCCAGACCCTCTCTCCTGACTCCAGAGCCTCTCCCCCCCACTCCACACCCCTACTCCTCACCCCAGACCTTCTACACCAGACTACATTCTCCCCTCTCCAGAGCCCCCCCCACGATCCAAACCTCATCCTTCCCACTCCACACGCCCTCCTCCCTGTCTATGTACGACCATCTCCTTTCTCTCACTCCAGATCCCACCAACCTCTACTCTCTCCTCCCTCTCCCCTGTGTCAATATTTTTTGTCCCCCTATCCTACTCTTTCCCGTGAAGGTTTGGTGCAAGAACTTGTTCCAATGATCCCTCCATCGATACCTGAGCTTGTATCTGGTTCTGGGACGGTGGACAAATCCTCCCGGGGTTCGGGTGTTGTTTCCTGGGGTTCCTCAGTTGGTACTGAGGCTGGATCTGGGATAAAGTGTGGACAGACAGTGGGTGTAGTGGGGATGGAAGGAGACCGATGTAGACCAGCAGTTGTTGGGGAGTGTCCAGCCCTCGCCAGCATTAATCTGCTCTGCTCCCCTCTCCCTCCACTCCATCATTCCAGCCGTTGCCCCATGCTCTCCGCCAGTCTCTCGGCCCTCTTTTCCATTGACTCCATCTACACTTCACGCAGACTCGGCAAGACAACCAACATGATCAAGGACCAGTCTCACTTCAGACACTCCCTCTTCTTCCTTCTCCCATCAGGCAAGAGGTACAGAAGTGTGAACACACAACTCCAGATCCAGGAACAGTTTCCTCCCAGCTGTTATCAGCTACTGAACCATCCTGTTGTCAATAAGAAGTGGCCCTGACCTACCAGCTACCTCATTGAAGACCCTCAGACGATTTTTAATCGGATTTTACTATATCTTGAACAAAATGTTATTTCTTTAATCCGGTATCGATACAATGTGAACTCCTTGATTGTAATCATGTATAATCTATTTACTGACTGGATAGCACGCAAAAAAAAAACTCTAATGCCCCCCCCACCCCAACCCGCACCCCACCCCCGCCCAACCCAACTCACGCTCCCCAACCTAAACTCCCCCCGCCCCAACCTCCCCCCGCCCCAACCTTCACCCCACCCCCGCCCCAACCTCCCCCCGCCCCAACCTCCCCCTGCCGCAACCTCCCCTGCCGCAACCTTCACCCCAACCCCGCCCCAACCTCCCCCCGTTCCAATCTCCCCCCGTCCCAACCTCCCCCCGTCCCAACCTCCCCCCGCCCCAACCTCCCCTGCCGCAACCTCCCCCCCGCCCCAACCGTCACCCCACCCTCGACCCAACCTCCCCCCGCCCCAACCTTCACCCCACCCCCGCCCCAACCTCCCCCGCCCCAACCTCCCCCCGCCCCAACCTCCCCCCGCCCCAACCTCCCCTGCCTCAACCTTCACCCCACCCTCGCCCCAACCTCCCCCACCCCAACCTCCCCCCGCCCCAAACTTCACCCCACCCCCGCCCCAACCTCCCCCCGCCCCAACCTCCCCCCGCCCCAACCTCCCCTGCCGCAACCTTCACCCCACCCCCGCCCCAACCCCCCTCGCCCCAACCTCCCCCCGCCGCAACCTTCACCCCACCCCCGCCCCAACCTTCACCCCACCCCCGCCGCAACCTCCCCCCGCCCCAACCTCCCCTGCCGCAACCTCCCCTTCCGCAACCTTCACCCTAACCCCGCCCCAACCTCCCCCCGCCCCAACCTCCCCCCGCCCCAACCTTCACCCCAACCCCGCCCCAATCTCCCCCCTCCCCAACCTTCACCCCAACCCCGCCCCAACCTCCCCCCGCCACAACCTCCCCACCGCCCCAACCTTCACCCCAACCCCGCCCCAACCTCCCCCCGCCCCAACCTCCCTCCGCCCCAACCTCCCCCCGCCCCAACCTCCCCCCGCCCCAACCTCTCCCCGCCCCAACCTTCACCCCAACCCCGCCCCAACCTCCCCCCGCCACAACCTCCCCCCCGCCCCAACCTTCACCCCACCCCCGCCCCAACCTCCCCCCGCCCCAACCTCCCCTGCCGCAACCTCCCCTGCCGCAACCTTCACCCTAACCCCGCCCCAACCTTCCCCCGTCCCAACCTCCCACCGCCCCAACCTCCCCCCGCCCCAACCTCCCCCCGCCCAACCTCCACCCGCCCCAACCTCCCCCCACCCAAATCTTCCCCTGCCTCAACCTCCCCCCGCCCCAACCTCCCCCCGCCCCAACTTCCACTAACCTCCCCCCGCCCCAACCTCCCCCCGCCCAACCTCCCCCCCGCCCCTGCCCTTAACCTCCCCCCGTCCCCGCCCTAGCTTCCCCCCGCCGTAAGCCCCCGCCCAAGTCCTCATCTCCCCTCGCCCCTGCCCTTACCTCCCCTGTCCTATACTCCCCCCGCCCTAACTCCCCCACCCTGCCACCTCCCGCCTTAACCTCACACAGCCTGCACCTCGCCCTCCCCATACTCTCAGCTCCCTCGACTCCAAACTACATACTCTCCCACTCCAGTCACTCTCCTCTCAACTCACCCTCCCCTACTCTTCCCCCACGAAGAGGGGAGGACGGGTCCCGGGGAGAAGGAGGGGAGGCTAGGGTGGGTCCTGGGAGGAGGACGACTGGGTCCCAGCTGCGGAAGAGATTAGGTGGGGGGGATAGAGGAGGTGGGGGGGGATAGAGGAGGTAGGGGGGGATAGAGGAGGTTGGGGGATAGAGGAGGTGGGGGGCAGGTGGAGGGGACGTCCTGGTCCAGAGGGGGGGGAGGAATGGGAAGTGGAATGGTGGAAAATTGGCTGGGTCCTGAGTGGCGGCGAGGTTGTTCCCGGGGAGAAGGAGGGGATGGTCAGGGACAGGGTGGGGGTAATGGGTGGGTGGGTCAGTGACTGGGTGGGGCAATGGGTGGGTGGGTGAGTGACAGGGTGAGGGCAATGGGTGGGTCAGGGACAGGGTGGCGCAATGGGTGGGTGGGTGAGTGACAGGGTGGGGTAATGGGTGATGGGTCAGTGAGAGGGTGGGGCAATGGGTGGGTGGGTCAGTGACAGGGTGGGGGCAATGGGTGGGTGGGTCAGTGACAGGGTGGGGGCAATGGGTGGGTGGGTGAGTGACAGGGTGGGGCAATAGGTGGGTGGGTCAGGGACAGGGTGGGGGCAATGGGTGGGTGGGTGAGTGACAAGGTGGGGCAATGGGTGGGTGGGTGAGTGACAGGGTGTGGAAATGGGTGGGTGGGTGAGTGACAGGGTGGGGCAATAGGTGGGTGGGTCAGGGACAGGGTGGGGGCAATGGGTGGGTCAGTGACAGGGTGGGGGCAATGGGTGGGTGAGTCAGTGACAGGGTGGGGGCAATGGGTGGGTCGGTAACAGGGTGGGGGCAATGGGTGGGTGGGTGAGTGACAGGGTGGGGGCAATGGGTGGGTGGGTCAGTGACAGGGTGGGGGCAATGGGTGGGTCAGGGACAGGGTGGGGCAATGGGTGGGTGGGTGAGTGACAGGGTGGGGGCAATGGGTGGGTCAGTGACAGGGTGGGGCAATGGGTGGGTGGGTCAGTGACAGGGTGGGGGTAATGGGTGGGTGGTTCAGTGACAGGGTGGGGGCAATGGGTGGGTGGGTGAGTGACATGGTGGGGCAATAGGTGGGTGGGTCAGGGACAGGGTGGGGGCAATGGGTGGGTGGGTGAGTGACAAGGTGGGGCAATGGGTGGGTGAGTGACAGGGTGGGGAAATGGGTGGGTGGGTGAGTGACAGGGTGGGGCAATAGGTGGGTGGGTCAGGGACAGGGTGGGGGCAATGGGTGGGTGGGTGAGTGACAAGGTGGGGCAATGGGTGGGTGGGTGAGTGACAGGGTGGGGAAATGGGTGGGTGGGTGAGTGACAGGGTGGGGCAATAGGTGGGTGGGTCAGGGACAGGGTGGGGGCAATGGGTGGGTGGGTGAGTGACAGGGTGGGGCAATGGGTGGGTCAGGGACAGGGTGGGGTAATGGGTGGGTGGGTCAGTGACAGGGTGGGGGCAATGGGTGGGTGGGTGAGTGACAGGGTGGGGGCAATGGGTGGGTGGATGAGTGACAGGGTGGGGGCAATGTGTGGGTGGGTGAGTGAAAGGGTGGGGCAATGGGTGGGTGGGTGAGTGACAGGGTGGGGAAATGGGTGGGTGGGTGAGTGACAGGGTGGGGCAATAGGTGGGTGGGTGAGTGACAGGGTGGGGCAATGGGTGGGTCAGTGACAGGGTGGGGTTAATGTGTGGGTGGGTGAGCTGGGACAGGGTGGGGATAAAGGGTGGGTGGGTGAGCTGGGCCAGGGGCCATCCTGCATGTGTGTTGGGGTCAGTGACGGGGTGGGGTTCAGGCCCCGGTGGTTTGGTTCAGACAGTCGGTGTGGGACTGTGAACTGAGATGATCACAAATACGGATCGGTTTGGGAAATTGCTGATTGGGCAATTCCCGGATTTACCCCACAGCCTCCCAGATGCGTCATGGAGAACGGGGACGTACCTGTACAATATACGTGGCTACAGCAGGTAATGGACTCCAGCCGATACACAAAGAACCCCTTGCAGTGTTTCACCTTGATGTCACGCTGGTCGGTACAGGGATGGTTTTGCCAGTTACGACAAACTCTCCTGATCACCTCCCCGTCTCTCACACTGGGATGGGAACCTGAAATGAGGTTTATAAACATTATAAATTGTACCCGGTCCCACAGTGCAGCAGGGATTGTGAATGTGGAGCCAGTGTAATGCAATGATCACAACCCACGGTCCAGTCTGTGCTGACTTCATCAGCGTTGAGCTACTACCCTCACCCTTGCCTGAGAGCGCCCCCTGGTGCTGACACCCTGGGGTGCCGGGTCTGGACTGGAAACACAGGGGTGGACCATGTTGGGTGCTGATGTATCACATGTCAGCACCCATCTAGGGCAGGGCTTCAGCTGTCAGCACCCAGGAATGAGTGTGTTTACATATGGATGGGGATTTGATGGCACTGGGCCTGTACTCACTGGAGTTTAGAAGGATGAGGGGGGACCTCATTGAAACTTACTGAATAGTGAAAGACCTGGATAGAGTGGATGTGGAGAGGATGTTTCCACTAGTGGGAGTGTCTTGGACCACAGGTCATAGCTTCAGAATTATAGGACATTCTTTTAGGAAGGAGATAAGGAGGAATTTCTTTCGTCAGAGGTTGGTGAATCTGTGGAATTCATTGCCACAGAAGGCTGTGGAGGCAGTCACTGGATATTTTTAAGGCAAACATAGATACATTCTTGATTAGTATGGTTGTCAGGGGTTATGGGGAGAAGGCAGGAGAATGAGGTTAGGAGGTAGAAATAGATCACCCACGATTGAATGGTGGAGTAGACGATGGGCCGAATGGCCTAATTCTGCTCCATCAGGAGCGGCACGTCACCTGTCAGCATCCATCAGGTGCTTTTGGCCCTAAAATTACATTTGGGATTGAATTATCTAAAAGAGAAGGCATATAATATAGCAAAGATGAACGGGAAGCCAGAGGATTGGGTAACCTTTAAAGAACAACAGAAGGTAACTAAAAAGGCAATACGAGGAGAAAAGATGAAGTACAAAGGTAAGTTAGCCAAGAATATGAAGGAGGATAGTAAAAGCTTCTTTAGGTACGTGAAGAGGAAAAGATTAGGTAAGACATATGTGGGTCCCTTGAAGACAGAAACAGGTGAATGTATTATGGGAAACAAGGAAATGGCAGGTGAGTTGGACAGGTACTTTGGTTCAGTCTTAACTGAGGAATACACAAACAATCTCCCAGAACTACTAGGGGAGAGAGGATCTAGGGTGACGGAGGAACAGAAGGAAATTCACATTAGTCAAGAAATGGTGTTGGGTGGACTGATGGGACTGAAGGCTGATAAATCCCCAGGGCCTGATGGTCTGCATCCCAGGGTAGTCAAGGAGATGGCTCTAGAAATCGTGGATGCATTGGTGATCCTTTCAGAAAGCCTTTCACAAGGTCCCATATGGGAGATTAGTGGGCAAAATTAGAGTTCATGTTATTCGGGGGGAGGGTATTGACATGGATAGATAATTGGTTGGCATACAGGAAACAAAGTGTAGGAATTAACAGGTCTCTTTCAGAATGGCAGGCAGCGACGAGTGGGGTGCCGTGTGGCTCGGTGCTGGGAACGCAGCTATTTACAACAGTTATTAATGATTTAGGAATTAAAAGTAACATTAGCAAATTTGCAGATGACACAAAGCTGGGAGACAGGGTGAACTGCGAAGAGGATGCTGTGAGGATGCAGGGTGATTTGGATAGGTTGGGTTAGTGGGCAGATGCATGGTAGATGCAGCATAATGGGGATAAATGTGAGGTTATCCACTTAGGTAGCAAGAACAAGAAGGCAGATTCTTCACTGGCTTTCTTCACTGCCTGCTGTACCTGCATGCTTCCTTTCAGTGACTGATGCACTAGGGCACCCAAATCTCGTTGTACGTCCCTTTTTCCTAACTTGACACCATTCAGATAATAATCTGCCTTCCTATTCTTACCACCAAAGTGGATAACCTCACACTTATCCACATTAAACTGCATCTGCCATGCATCCGCCCACTCACACAACCTGTCTAAGACACCCTTCAACCTCATAGCATCTTCCTCACAGTTCACACTACCACCCAGCTTTGTATCATCGGCAAATCTGCTAATGGTACTTTTAATCCCTTCATCCAAGTCATTGATGTATATTGTAAATAGCTGCGGTCCCAGCACCGAGCCTTGCGGTACCCCACTAGTCACTGCCTGCCATTCTGAAAGGGATCCATTTATCCCCACTCTTTGCTTTCTGTCTGTCAACTAATTTTCTATCCATGTCAGTACCCTACCTCCAATACCATGTACTCTAATTTTGCCCACCAATCTCCTATGTGGGACCTTGTCGAGAGAGAGAATCGTCCTTAGTGAAGACAGATCCAAAGTAACGGTTTAACTCGTTTGCCATTTCCTTGTTCCCCATAATAAATTCCCCTGATTCCGTCTATTGACTATTTTTTTCCTCTTCACATACCTAAAAAAGAGGTCATCCTGCAGTTGTACAGGGCCCTGGTGAGACCACACCTCGAGTATTGTGTGCAGTTCTCGTCTCCTAATTTGCGAAAGGACATTCTTGCTATTGAGGGAGTGCAGCGTAGGTTCACGAGGTTAGTTCCTGGGATGGCGGGACTGTCATATGATGAAAGAATGAAATGACTGGGCTTGTATTCACTGAAAATTAGAAAGATGAGAGGGGATCTTATAGAAACATATAACATTATTAACGGATTGGACAAGCTAGATGCAGGAAACGTGTTCCTGATGTTAGGGGGAGTCCGGAACCAAGAGCAACAGTTTAACAATAAGGGGTAGGCCATTTAGAATGGAGATGAGGAAAAACGTTTTCACACAGAGATTTGTGAATTTGTGGAATGCACTGGATGCATTAAAAAGAGAGTTAGATAGAGCTCGTAGGGCTAGCAGAATCAAGGGACATGGGGAGAAGACAGAAACTGGGGTACTGATTGTGGATGATCAGCCATGATCACATTGAATGGCGGTGCTGGCTCGAAGGGCCGAATGGCCTACTCCTGCACCTATTTTCACTGTTTCAGTTTCTATAATTAACATTTAAAATCCGTAATTTAGAACCAATGGAAGTGTTTGTATTAAATTGCTGCCAGTTGATTCACTCAGTCACAGACTGTGAGACGTGCCCAGCTCCCTGGGAGTTGCACCTGCACTGTACTGAGTGGAGCCTCTGGCACCGCGCCGGCTCACATGTGGGGGCAGCTCCGTCCACTGATCCACAGGGCGACGACCAACAAACTCTAGGACCCGAGAGCCCACAAGGGCCGGTTCAGTGAAGATCCAGGGCCAGGTCACGGTCTGAGTGAAGAGACCTGGGTGCTCAGTCTGGCCCTCCCCAGCCATACCAGAGTCACAAACTCAGACCCTACCGTTTAACCAGCCTGGGCTTAACGAGGAGCAGTGATCGCTGGGAACCACAATCTCGGGAATCTTCCATCCGCCGGAACTGAAACAACAATCAGAGAGTCAGTCCTTGAACTGAGGGACACAGCTCAGTCCGAAGAAGGGTCTCAACCTGAAACATTCCCCATTCCTTCTCTCCAGAGATGCCGCCTGACCCATTGAGTTCCTCCAGCATTTTGTGTCTCCCTTCGATTTAAACCAGCATCTGCAGTTTATTTCCTACACATCTTGCCGCTCCACTGCGAATTCTACCCAAGGTATGTCTACTTTGACAAAGTTCTCCTCTCTTCGACGAGAGTTTAGCAACATCCTCTCTCACTGCTCCCCTTCTGTGATTCCTCCTGCCCTCCAACTCTACGAGCACGTTTTAACCCAGACTTTCTAAGAGTCTGAAGAAGGGTCTTGTCGAGTTCGACTTCGCGTTCGCAGTCAGTTGGATGACAATAATCAGAGACGGCACAGACTTTACCTGTTAGTTTATTAGAGATCTCGTGGACAGGTTTCTAAAAGCACACACAGAGTTGCGGACTCCGGGGCCAGTGGAAACGTGTCACACCAGCCCCTAGAATTAAGCCCCTTTTATCCCCCAAAACCGCAGAATTCACAGTTATTTACAAGTATCACAACCAATCAATATTGGAATTAAGTCAGTTTTCCCTTATACAGCCGAGTGTTGGAACAAAGTCAGTTTTCACATATAAGGTTCTAACATGCTATTGTTCAAGGTTTAGTCGGCGTCTGTTTATTGTTTATGTTCTTTATACATTGTGTTTTTCTCCTCTGAAGACGAGCTGGAACATTCTGCGGTTTGGGCTACTGATTACTACTAGCTTTAGCAAGCTCAGCATTTTTGTGATTACGTAGCCTCAAGCAGGTGTGAGAGGAAGAGAGAGAGCCTCAAGCATGTGCTTTAACCTAGCACACAATGCTGCAAAGCCCATGCGGAGTCCAGTGGCTGAAGCAAAGAAAAAGGACAGATCTCCACAGTCACCACCCAAAACGTCACCTATTCCTTCTCTCCAGAGATGCTGCCTGACCCACTGAGTTACTCCAGCATTTTGTGTCCTTCAATTTAAATCAGTATCTGCAGTTTTTTTCCAACACACCTGAAGTGAGGCAGTTTGTTCACCCAGAGGGAGACTGGCATTGGGCCCAATCTCAATATTCACTCACCGCTGGGATTCATTTGTTTTTGTGCCCTTTAATGGAGTCATGAAGTTTGTACAGTTGTGAAATGGGACCCTCAGCCCACAATGTCCAGGCAAACTCTTGTGTCCACACCCATTTGCAAACATATCTTGCCTTACCTGTGCCTTACCTAGTTGATCTTACTAATGTCTCTTACACATAATAATTGTACTTATTCTATCGCATGCTTTGGCCGTGTGTTCTTGATAATCAACCACTCTCCATCCCATTACTGTTCACCTTGGTCTCCCAGTCCCATTAATGTCATTGATGATCCCAGTCTCTCTGCATCTACACTATCCTATTACTATCACTGATTACCCTGGTCTCCCTCTATCTTTCTTTACTTGCCCATGTTCACTAATACAAATTTGAGCATTATTGATTAATACAATTATTTTAAAGTGTTACCTCTTAAATCTGTACCATCCCTCATGAAGGTTGTCATCATTCATCCATTCTCCACTGGTGCACTCAGTGTTGGTACAACCCGTGCTCCTCCAGGGCTGATCAAGGACGGTGTGGTTTACACACGGATCACCGAGTGCAGAGTCCGCGGCTGAGGACATAATAATGGTCAGAATTAATGTCCAATTCAGTCAAAGTCACCCAGCATCTTTTGCATTCACCCATGTCCACCCAACTCGACTGTACTATCTGAAATATTACATGAATCAAATAAAGGACCTGTTGTGAAACATCACGTGTCTATTCCCTCGACAGATGTTGGCTGACCTGCTGAGTTCCTCTAGCACTTTGCCTTTTACTCATGTTTGCAGCATCTGCAGTTTCTTGTGTCTATCTTTCAGCTCAGTTCATTGCTCTGCCTCTCTTTATTTCTTAGTTCACATAATTGTGCAGCATGGAAACAGGCTATTCGGCCCAGCTGGTCCATGCCGACCAAGTACTCACCTGCATAGGAGTCCCGTCTCCATGCATCTGCTCTGTACCCATCTATTCCTTGGCGAATGAAGTGATCATCTTAACACTTGAACGTTGCCCATCACTAAGCTTCAACCAATCCCAGAGGCAGTGTATTCCAGGTGCTCACCATTCTCACTCATCTGCCTTCTCCACATCTTCCCAATTACCATAAGTATAATTGTAATTATAATTAATTTACTAGTCAAGTATGTAAACACATACAAGGAATTTAATTTGCCATACAGTCATAACAAAATAGCAACAAGACACACAACCACATAAAAATGAACATAAACATCCACCACTCCCGCGGTCGGGGCAGTCAAACCCTCCACAGTCGGGACGATCTCAGTCCCCACCCCCATCACCCACATAATACAAAACTAAAGATACACTAAAACATACATTTAACAGCAACCTAACAACAACAAAATAAGGAAAGGACAAGACAGACTGTAGGCGAGGCTGCCATGGACGGCGCCACCCGGTGGTTTACCCTCTGCTTTTTTCTACCTTTGATAGAGGGGAAAGTTTCATGCAGTCTGCAACCCTCATCATCTTTTCGGATCCCTCTAAACACCTTCTGCTCCAGGAAGAACAGACTTAGTCTTTCCACAGATGTGTTGGAGAGGGGGTCACAGAGGTTTACCAGAATGTTGTCTGGATTAGAGGGTATTAGCAATAGGAGATCTGGACAAACCTGGGTTACATTTTCCAAAGTATCCAAGGCTGAATGATGACCCGACAGATGTATATAGAATTATGGAAGGAAGGGTAGGTTAGGGTGGAGACATCCATTACTAGAATACAGAGGGATACAGTGAAAGAGACAAGTGTAAAGGAGATTAACAAGGAGTAGAGCAGTAGGTGCCTGGAACGCACAGATGAAGTGGTGATGGAAGCAAATATGACAGCAACGTTGCAGTTGCATTCAGACAGTAAAGCAGAGAATTGAAGGATATAGTTCAAATTGGCATTCGGGTCAGGGCAGATGTATGCTGAAGGGTTTGTTTTGGAACTCTACTGTTTTATGTTCCATGCTATCTATGAATAAAAACTGACCTCAGACAAATCATGAGAGCCCAAGGCGGGGCAAACGGTGATCAGCTATTCATCGTCACATAAAACAAGACCTATAACTAGGTACGTAGTGTCACGCTGGCAGTTAACCTCAGACAAGGTGCAGGAGAATCCAGTAAAGTGATCACTGACTGTGGGTGGAGTTTGTTGTGTGTATTAGTAACTCGGGACAGTCCAAACTTTACACACAACCCCACCTATCTCTTGTCAATAGAGAATGGACCACGTACCTGTACAATACACAGTCTCGTCGCTGGCTGTTGGCTTCAGCTGATACACAAAGTAACTGCTGCAGTTCTTAACCTTGATATCCAGGTTGTTCCTGCACCCGTTACCAAGCCCGGAGTCTCCAGTCCTGGCGTCTACATCCCCAGAGCCTCCAGATTCGTTGAAACAAACCATCCTGGTCAACTCACCGTCTCCCGCTCTGGGATGGGAACCTGGAATCAGGTTTATAAACATTGTAAAACACACCCGGTCCCACATTGGTGGGGAATGTGAATCTGGAGCCGGTGTAATGCAATTATTCTGCTATTCTCACCCTCCCCACACACACATCACCTGCCCCTTGACACCTACCCACACTCCACACAGCAGTACCTGCCCCCTGACACCTACCCACACTCCACACAGCAGCACCTGCCACCTGACACCTACCCACACTCCACACAGCAGCACCTGCCCCCTGACACCTACCCACACTCCACACACATCCCCTGCCCCCTGACATCTACCCACACTCCACACAGCAGCACCTGCCCCCTGACACCTGCCCACACTCCACCACCTGCCCCCTGACACCTACCCACACTCCACACACAGCACTTGCTCCCTGAGACCAGTTCCTGGTGATGAGGTCCTGTAGATCCTGGGTTTGATGGGAAATGCCAGCCTGGATATGCATTAACAGCTGACGAACCTGCAGCTCAAGGTCATATAGCTATTTATGGACATTGAAAGCTACAGTGGTGGTTGGTAGAGCTTCCGCCTCACTGCCCCAGAGATCCCAATTTGTACCTGACCTTGGGTGCTGTCTGAGTCGAGTTTGAACCTTCTCCCTGTGACCGTGTTGGTTTTCCACTGGCTGCTCATGTTCCCTCGCATATCTTAAAGACGAGTGGATTTGTAGGTTCAATGTCCTCTGCAAATTGCGTCTAATGTGTAGGGAGTAAATACAAAAGTGGGATAACATAGAACTAGTGTAAATGGGTGACCGATAATCGGTGTAGACAGTGGGACAAAAGGGCTGAGTCCATGTTCTCTTTCAACCAATATACCGTTTGGGATATATTCAATGCTCAATTTTTTGGTGCCGTGGTATTAAACTAAATATTATCTATTCCTGCCGAAAACAGGCTCCCATTGGTGTGGCCTGTGATTCCCCTGAATGGAACAAGACTTGCCCCTGATTTGTTTCAGTTTAGATTTAGGTTGAATCTTGTCATCTGTACACAGGTACAGTGAAAAACTTTGCCTTGCATGCCATCCAATCAGAGCGGATAATGCTATCCATAAAAACAATCCACTGAAACTAAAGTACAAAAGACAGAGCAAAGGGTAGATACTGAGTGCAGAATAATGTTCTCAGCATTGTAACGCAGTAGTTCCAGAGACAAAGTTCAATCTCGGCAATAGGGTTGAGGTAAATCGGACAAAACACTGGATTACTGAAGAACCGTTCAGAAGCCTGATAACAGAGACAACAGCTGTCCCCGAGTCTGATGGTGCGTGCTTTCAATCTTCTGTACCTTCTGCCCAACAAGGAGAAGGTGGAATGACCGGCGTGGAACAATACTTTGATTATCTTGGCTGTTTTTCCGAGGCAGCATGGTGTAGATGAAGTCAATTAGTGGGGAGACTGGTCTTTGTGATACAATGTGCTACATGTACAACTGTCAGGTACCAACAACTAAAGGTAATGGCAGCCACCCAATTAGACATACAGCACGGAATCAGGCCCTTCGACCCAACTCGTCCATGCTGTGCAAGATCCCACAGCTAAGCTATTCCTATTTACCAAATGACTTAGATTGTATAAAGCACATGAATGACAAGTAACATATAACAAAATCAAAGCTCTGAAAATTAATCATAAAAAACAATCAAACAATTCAGAACTAAATCACAGCATGGTTTTATCCAAGACCGCAAAACATTGGAGAGAATTGTGAATTAAGCCCAGACCATCCCACAAACCAACCTCCCTTCAATTGACACCATTTATACCTCACGCCAACTCCACAAGACCACCAACATATTGAAGGGCGAGCCTCACCCCGGAGATTCCTGCTACTCTGCTCTCCCATCTTGCATGAGTGCAAAGGTGTGAAAATGCACACCACCAGATTCAGGGAATTTTTCCTCCTAGCTGTTATCAGGCAACTGACCTATCCTATCAATAACTAGATTGCCGTCCAGATCTGTTATCCACCTCATTGGAGACCCTCAGACTACCTTCAATAGGGAGTTGCTAAACTTTATCTTGCACTATTGGTTGGCAGACAGGAATCAGAGTAGGAGTAAACAGGTCCTTTTCAGAATGGCAGGAAGTGGCGAGTGGGGTGCCGCAAGGCTCGGTGTTGGGGCCGCAACTATTCACCACATATATTAATGATTTGAATGAAGGAATCAGAAGTAACACTAACAGGTTTGCAGATGACACAAAGCTGGGTGGCAGTGTGAACTGCGGAGAGGATGTTAGGAGGTTGCAGGGTGACCTGGACAGGTTGTGTGAGTGGGCAGATGCATGGCAGATGCAGTACAATGTAGATAAATGTGAGGTTGTCCACTTTGGCGGCAAAAACAAGGAGGCAGATTATTATCTCAATGGTGTCAGGTTAGGTAAGGGGGAAGTGCAGCGAGACCTGGGTGTCCTTGTACATCAGTCACTGAAAGTTGGCGTGCAGGTACAGCAGGCAGTGCAGAAAGGATGTCATAACGAGACGATTTCAGTACAGGAGTAAAGAGGTTCTTCTACAGTTGTATAGGGCCCTAGTAAAACCACATCTGGAGTATTGTGTACAGTGTTGGTCTCCTAATTTGAGGAAGGATATCCTTGTAATTGAGGCAGTGCAGCATAGGTTCACGAGATTGATCCTGGGATGGCGGAACTGTCATATGAGGAAAGAATGAAAAGACTAGGCTTGTATTCACTGGAATTTAGAAAGATGAGAGGGGATCTTGTAGAAACATATAAAATTATAAAAGGTCTGGACCAGCTAGATGCAGGAAAAATGTTCCCAATGTAGGTATGTAGGTTAATTGACTGGGTAAAATGTAAATATTGTCCCTAGTGTGTGTGTAGGATAGTGTTAATGTGCGGGGATCGCTGGGCGGCGCGGACTTGGTGGGCCGAAAAGGCCTGTTTCTGCGCTGTATCTGAAATATGAAAAATAAATATGAAATGTTGCGAAAGTCCAGAACCAGGGGCCACAGTCTTAGAATAAAGGGGAGGCCATTTAAAACTGAGGTGAGAAGGAACTTTTTCACCCAGAGAATTGTGAATTTGTGTAATTCTCTGCCACAGAGGGCAGTGGAGGCCAAATCACTGGATGGATTTAAGAGAGAGTTAGATAGAGTTCTCGGGGTTAGCGGAATCAAAGGATGTGGGGAGAAGGTAGGCACGGGTTATTGAATGTGGCCAATCAGCCATGATCACAATGAATGGCGGTGCTGGCTCGAAGGGCTGAATGGCGTCCTCCTGCACCTATTTTCTATGTTACTATACGTTTCTCCCTTCATATTATATCTGCCGATTGAAATCATGTAGAGTCCTTCTGCCGGCTGGTTAGCACGCAACAAAAAGCTATTCATTGGACATCGGTAAACGTGATAATAAGCTAAACTAAACTAAAATTCAGATCAACAGCCCGTTACTGGGAAACGCAGGAAGCTGGAGCTCCATAGCCAGACTGTGCAAGGTTCCATACCTGAGGGAATATGGCAGACAGCTCGGGTACAGTGTGCATGTGAGGGGCCCTCTGATTTGACATCATTCATCAGCCTGACCCTCCCCCAAAAGAGCTAAGTCCCTAAGTTGCATATTCTGTCCCTACCGCTTAACCAGCCTGGGCTCTTCCCGGAGCAGTGATGTGCTGGAACAGCAGTCTCCGGAATCTTCCGTCCGCCGGAGCTGAAACAATAATCAGAGAGTCAGCCCCTGAACGGGTTTTTTATTTACTGAGATCGGGAAGTGGTGCCCAATCTGTCCAAACCTTGTCCTCTGTCGATATTCCCAAAGCCAGATAATCTCCATTTTATTCATTGTACAGACTTTGCACAGATAATTCCCATCCCAGTTTTTACTCACTGCCCCCACAGTGATGACTGATGACCTGATCTTCCATCATATTACCTTCCCTCACTCCTCCCCCACACCGACTGGTTTAACCATATAACCATATAACCATATAACAACTACAGCACGGAAACAGGCCCGTTCGGCCCTACCAGTCCACGCCGACCACTCTATCTGACCTAGTCTCATCTACCTGCTCTCAGACCATAACCCTCCAATCCCCTCTTATCCATATACCTATCCAATTTACTCTTAAATAATCAAATCGAGCCTGCCTCCACCACTTCCACCGGAAGCCCATTCCATACAGCCACCACCCTCTGAGTAAAGAAGTTACCCCTCATGTTACCCCTAAACTTTTGTCCCTCAATTCTGAAGCTATTCCTTGTTGGAATCTTCCCCACTCTCAAAGGGAAAAGCCTACCCACGTCAACTCTGTCCGTCCCTCTTAAAATTTAAAAAACCTCTATCAAGTCCCCCCTCAACCTTCTAGGCTCCAAAGAATAAAGACCCAACCTGTCCAACCTCTCTCCGTAGCTTAAGTGCTGAAACCCAGGCAACATTCTAGTAAATCTCCTCTGTACCCTCTCCATTTTGTCGAATTCCTTCCTATAATTTGGCGACCAGAACTGCACACCATACCCCAGATTCGGCCTCACCAATGCCTTGTACAATTTTAACATTACATCCCAACTTCTATATTCGATGCTCTGATTTATAAAGGCAAGCATACCAAACGCCTTCTTCACCACCCTATCCACATGAGATTCCACCTTCAGGGAACAATGCACAGTTATTCCCAGATCCCTCTGTTCCACTGCATTCCTCAATTCCCTACCATTTACCCTGTACGTCCTATTTTGATTTGTCCTACCAAAATGCAGCACCTCACACTTGACAGAATTATTTCCTCACATTACCTGTTGAATCTGTACCATCCTTCGACAAGGGTTTTATCAGACTTCCATTGGCCACTTGTGCACTGAGTGTTGGAACAATCCGTGCTCCTCCAGGGCTGATCCAGGACGGTGTGATTTACACACGGATCACTGCGTGCAGAGTCTGTGGATGGAAGTAGGATGATGATCAATGTTGGTATCATGTCCACCTGCCTCCCAGTCTCTGATACATCCAGGCCACTTCCATTGATGACGGTGGGTGGAAGCGGGTGGCCTGAATGGGAAAAGTGGGACGGTTGGGAAAGGAGGAGGTGGGTTGGCTGGGATGGAGTGGGTGGATTTTCAGAGAGGTGGTATGACCAGGAGAATGTCAAGGCGGCCAGGAAGGGTTGGGCCGGTTGGGACCTTGAGAGAACGGATATGTCCTGTGGAGAAGAGGAAACACACCGTCCCAAGTGAGAGTGTTTTCACTCACAATGAAAGGATCTGTCAGCCCTAGGATCTGGGACAAATCAGGGCACAGGAGAAGGCAGCTCAGATTGGTGCTCCATGGTCGAATGGTGGGGGAAGGTTGTCATGAGCCAGCTTCTCCGCCTGAGACTTTCTGCTCAGGTTCAGTCATCAACCTCGAACCAGGTGTGTGTATGTGGGATGTGTGGTTCCATGTGAGGCCAGGGGAGGGGTGACCACGGTAAACAGGTAGTTCACCAGGTGGGGGGTGGGTGGGAAACAGTACCAGGGGTGGGGAGGGGTGGCCACGGTAGACGGGCATTTCACCAGGTGGGGGATGAGTGACCGTGGTAGATGGGTAGTTCACCAGGTTGGGGATGAGTGACCATCGTAGATGGGTAGTTCACCAGGTGGGGGGTGGGTGACCATTGTACACATGCATTTCACCAGTTGGGGAGTGGGTGACCATGGTAGATGGGTAGTTCACTAGGTGTGGGAAGGTGACCATGGTAGATGGGCATTTCACCCGGTTGGGGGGTGTGGGTTGGCAATTGTACTGGGGGTTGGGAGGTGTGACCATGGCAAACGGGCAAGATGGGGACAAGAGTACTAGGTGCGGAGAGTGGACAGGAGTTATTGCGTGTGTTCCAGATGGAGCATGTGCATCGGATGGTAGACGGGTCACATGTCAGTGATAGGGAGTGGAGGAGGGGGGTGGGTCACAGTACATTCACAGGGTGGATGTCACATGACAGTCCAAGGTGGTGAGGCTCAGGCACAGCAGCGTCATCAGACTTGGGGAGAGGGAGATCTCAGTGAGGTGAGAACTGTCATGGACTGGAATATTCAGCCCTGTGTGTGGGCTGATGACTCGGGACGTCCCAGATTTTACCCCTTCCCCCTCCACTCCTCACACACCCACAAGCCCCACCCCCACCCACACTTTATCAACATGAAGAACAACATACCTGCACAATACACACTGTAATCTCCGGGTGTCGGCTTCAGATAATACACAAAATAACCATCACAGTTTTTGATTGTGATTTCCTGATGCTCGCGGCAGTTGCGTTTATTGTGGTTGCCGTTAAACCAGTTAAAACAGACTTCCCTTTTCACCTCCCCTTCTTCCTTCGTGGGATGGGCACCTGGAATGAGTTTATAAACATTGTAAAATATAACCGGTCCCACAGTGCAGCGAGGAAAATGAATCTGGAGCCAGTGTCACGCAGCGATCACAACCCATGGTCTGACCTGCCTCTGTCAGCGGTGAGCTGCTGCCCTCACCCTCCCCCACACTTCCCACAGCAGCACCTGCTCCCTGAGACCCTGTGGGTCACTGGGCTCTCGAATGGACACACAGACCCACCCCTGACCTGTCTCAGCCTCAGGCTGTTTGGCCATTAAACATCGCAAAGTCTTCCACACATATTTAGAGACATTAACATTGAAAATATACAAACACTATTAAAATAAAATCAGAATATTAAAATAAACATAATCAGGCTTTGCAAAAAGTAAATGTGATGAACTTAAAGCAGAGAAGTCTTGTTATAGCTGTGCAGTGTTGATGAGACCATACCCTGGCCACACTCTCATCTCACTGCTGCCATCAGGAAGGTGCAGGAGACTGAAAACTGTGACCTCCAGGTTCAAGAACAGCTTATCCCAGCAACTATCAGGCTCTTGAACACTTCACAACACTAACCTCACCATCCATGATCTTCCATCGACTATGTCTTTGGTTGCACTACAGACTTTGGTATTTGCTCTGTTACAGTTACCATGTGTTGCGCTTATTAATACATTGTATTTTTTATTATTCTATTTTATCTGTAGAGCTGTACAGATCTGGATTATCACTCTGACCTTTGCTAAAGTAACAGAGTGCATCAGTTGTACATTCTTGTCCACCTACCATTTAACCAGCCGGGACGCCACCCAGAGCATCGATAGAGTGGAACTGCACTCTCGGGAATCGTCACGTTGTCATAACTGGAACAACAAGCAGAGAGTCAGCCCCCGACTGAGGGAAAGATGAGCGAATGGGGTCCATAGCATCGCACTGTCCAATATAGGTCCAGTGCCAGGAAACCCTTTTTTGCCCTCTCCAAAATCTCATTCCTTCCACCAGAATGTAGGAGTTTCCTTTCCCTATACTCCACACACTAACCCAAAATAGAGGTTGATACTATCATTCTAACGCCTTATTCCCTTTCAGTTACTTGATATATGACAGTAGGTTGCTATTCAGCCCATCACAATCATACTGGCCCTCAGGAAAGTGACTCCTCAGCCCTCTGCCCCCTCTCCTAATTTCCCTGTAGCACTGCAACTTATTCCCTCTCACCTGCCCGTGAATACTCCATTGATTATTTTGCCACTTGCCTCCACGAGTGGGAGTTCACAGGACCAGTTCATCTACCAGCATATATTTGGGATGCGGGAACACCAGGGGGAAACCCATCCAGGGGAGACCATGCAAATCCACATAGAAAGTGCAGATGTCAGGATCGAACTGGGATCATTGGAGATGCAAGCTCCAGCACTAAATCCGACACATTCTCACGTGTGATCAGTTTACCTGCTAAATCTGTACCACCCTTCCTTCAGATTTCCATCATCCATCCATCGGCCACTGCACCGAGTTCTATGACAATCCGAGCTCCTCCAGGGCTGATCCAGGACGATGTGGTTTACACACGGATCACCGAGCGTGGAGTCTGCAGCTGTGGGACATGATGATGATCAGCGTTAAAGTAAGACTGAGCTAAGTTCACTCAAACCCCAGCCACATCCAACAACACAGGAGCACCGACAACCTCTGATTTAGAGCCAGTGATAAAAAGCAGCACAGAAACGAGTCCCACAACCACCATATCAGATTTGGTTTATGTTTGGTATTGTCACGTAATATTTCATTCCAGCCTTTTGGCCATCTGGACTAATCGCAAATGCCTACAATAGCTCCACATCCTTCTGTGTCTTGCCTGTTCGCATATCCTTGTAAATGAATCATAATTCCCATGATTGGTTCTGATTCTACCACCCTCTCTGGCTGCACATTCACCACTCTGTGTGGAAGAACCAAGCATTACAAGTTATACCCTCTAGCCAGTATAAAGGTCAAGCAAATGAACACATAAATGATTCCTTCATCTTGCTTTCAAAGCCGCACACATTATATTGAAAAGGGACTGGGGGAGACCAATGGGACAAATAGACGATGCCAGCTCCTGGTGCAGGAAACCCATCATTTCCATTCCTCCCTCAGTAGTTCCCTTCAGCCCTGCAACTTATTCTCTTTCACACAAGCTATTCAATTCTCTTTTCATAGAGTCATACAGCATGGAAACAGGCACTTCAGCCCAACCTGCCCACACTGGCCAGCATGTCCCAGCTACACGGGTCCCACCTGCTCACGTTTGGCCCATATCAATTTATATTTAATATAAATTACGTAATATAAATCTTGTACAGGTGCAAGTTGTATTGAAGGGAGCCTATTGGGCAAAGAGAAGCTGGCCATGCTGATTGAGGAATCTAGGACCAGAGCCAATCCTTTCAGGGGTGGGTAGGGAAGAGATCTAAATGGAGACGGAGGTATAATATTTGTAACTTTCTGCTACAAATCAAATTAAAAATGGAGGAATAGTGGAAGCGAAGATGGTTATCTAACAACAAGATCGTTATCAACTGGGTCAATGAGCCAAGCAACAGCAGATGGATTTTAATACAGATAAATGCGAGGTGTTGCATTTTGGTAAGACAAGCCAGGCAGGACTTACACAGAGACACTAAGGGGCACATGTACATAGTTCCAATGATGTGGTGATAGAGGTTGACTGGGAAACAAAGAAGGTGGTGACACAAGACACTGCAGATGCTGGAATATAGAGCAAGAATACAAAGTACTGGACAAACTCAGTGGGCCAGGCAGCTTCTGTTGAATGAATGCACACCTCCCAACATTTGATTTTACAAATTCAGAATTTTGATGTCCAAAATTCAGAATTTTACATCAAAATTTATAATATGGCACGTAATGCAACTTTTCAGCCAAAAAAAATATGCACGCCAAATGCGCGTACGTGTTGCGCCACATTCACGTGCAAAACGACTATTTTTTCCAACAGTCTGTAGTTCTTGGACTACATGTACAATTTCAGGCCTATCACGAGTATATTCTACTATTATAGAAAGGTTATTGAACGGAAATGCTTTTTACAACAAAGAAAAAATTGTTTTGCTTGGTTTTTTCTATTTTGCTTTTTCCTTACACGTCCCAGTTCTCTTGGTATTGAATAAAAGAACAATGGTCATAAAATGTATGACTAAGTGCCGAGGCTGGGCCAGTGGCGAGGCCGGGCCAGTGGCGAGAGGCGAGACCAGCAGCAAGAGGCGAGGCGAGGCCGGGCGAGCGGCGAGGCCGAGTGAGCAGTGAGGCGAGACCAGTGGCGAGGCCACACCAGGCTAGCGGCGAGGCCAGGACAAGCTTGAGGCCAGACCAGGCCAGCGGCGAGGCGAGACCAGTGGCGAGGCCAGATGAGAAGCGTGCGTGGGGCGGGGTGTGGCAAGTGACGGAGCGGGGCGAGCGGCGAGGACAGGCTAGAGGCGAGGCGAGATCAGTGGCGAGGCCAGGACAGGCTAGAGGCGAGGCCAGGACAGGCTAGCGGCAAGACCAGGCTAGAGGCGAGGCCAGGACAGGCTAGCGGCGAGGCCAGGGCAGGCTAGAGGCAAGGCCAGGCTAGCGCCACGACCGGGCCAGCGGCGAGACGAGGCGAGACCAGATGAGAAGCGAGCGTGGGGCGGGCTGTGGCGAGCGAGTAGGACGTGGCGAGCGGCGAGGCATGTGTTTTGCGGGAAAATATGAGCCAAAATCAGAATGGCGGGAATGAAATAAGAAAGCGGAAACTTTCCGGCAAATTGGGAAGGGTTGGGAGGTCTGTGAATGGACAGAAGACGATTTGGATGAGGCCCCTACAGACTGATTGGAAAGCTGTAAAAGAGGTGAGGGTGGGGTCGGGACAAAGCCTGGCAAGTGAAAGGTGGATGCAGGTGAAGGGTGGGAGATTGGCTGATGGAAGAAACACTCAGCAGATTGAGCAAAGAGAAATAGATTAAACGTTTCAAGTTAAGACACTTCATTTAAAAAGTGCAAGTTAAAACCTTTGCATATTGATGAACTATTTAGAATGTGGAAAGGCAGCAGTCAATTTCTAAAATGCATTGCCCACAAACTGCAACAGGATGTCGAACAATAATGTGTTTAATGACAATAACAGGACAATACCACAAAGGCAGAACTCTTACAGTTTACTTGGAGCATGGCTGGGAAGTTCAGTAAAGCTCCTCTCCTTGAGCAAAACTGCCTCGGAACTGTGTGGAAATCAGCCTAATGTCGGTCTGGAGTCTCTTACGCATCAACCAGACACAGGGGATGGGAATACCGTGGATGCTGGCAGCAATTCCAGAAGGGACAGGGGCAATAATGGTTGTGTGAACAAACTGAAGGGAGATACATGGGTCTGCTGGGTGGACGAAGCAGGGACTGGGGCAGAAACAAAATGTTCCGTTGGCAAATATTAATTGATATTAGTTTAAAGCAGTAGAGATTCACCAGGATATTTTTAAGGCAGAGATAGAAAGATGGATTCTTGATTAGTACAAGTGTCGGGGCTATGGGGAGAAGGTAGCAAAATGTAGTTCAGAGGGAAAGATAGTTCAGCCATGATTGAATGGCAGAGTAAAGTTGATGGGCCGGATGGCTTCATTCTGCTCTATCACTTATGAACTTGAATCAAGGACAAGTCGCACCCTGGCCACTCCCTCTTTTAAATCAAGGACGAGTTGCACCCTCTTCCTCTTCTCCCCTCTCCTATCAGACAAAGGGTATAGAAATGTGAAAACGCACACCTCCAGATTCAGGGACAGTTTCTTCCCAGCTGTTATCAGGCAAGTGAACCATTCTACCACAACAAGAGAGCAGTCCTGAACTACTATCTAACCCATTGGAAACCCTCGGACCTTACTGGCTTTATCTTGCACTAAATGTTATTCACGTTATTCCCTCTATCATGTATCTGTACACTGTGAATGGCCCAATTGTAATCATGCATTGTCTTTCCGTTGATTATTTAACACAGAACAAAAGCTTTTCACTGTACTTCGGTACACATGACAATAAACTAAACTCAACGCAACTCAAAATGTTACTTGGGCTTGAGGACTGAGTTATCGGGAGAGGTTGGATAGGTTGGGACTTTTTTCTTTGAAGCATTGGTGACTGAGGAGTGACCTTATTGAGGTGCACAAGAACATGAGGGACACGGACAACACTCAGTCTTTTTTCCCCAGGGGAGATCATTCTAAACTGAGAGGCCTTACCATGAATTGAAATCTTAAATTGTGGTGAAGCCATATTTGAGGGTCTGAGAGAGGATCAAGTTGATCGGAGAAGGTTGTTTGCAGGAAAAGGAACGTCAGGAAAGTGTGATGATTTTTAGTGTGCTGACATGAGATCAGGACATGCACGTCCCTGTTAGAGTGAAGGGCAAGACAGGCAAACATAAGGAAACTTGGTGTATGAGGGAAATTGAGGCTTTGGTCAAGATTAAGAAGGAGGCATGGGACATGTTTTGGCAGCTGGGATCAAGTGCATCCCTGGAGGAGTTTTAAGAACTAAGGAGAAAATTTAAAAGGGATATCAGAAGGGCAAAAAGGGGCCAGGAGATAGCTCTTGCAGATAGCATTAAGGACAATCCGAATAGATTTTATAAATACACAAGACAAAAAAGGGTAACTGGAGAGAGTAGGACCCCTCTGGAATTAAAGCGGTCAATTCTGTGTGGAGACACAGATGGCTAAGGTCCTCAATGAGTATTTCTCCTCTGTTTTTACAGAGGCGAAAGACAGGAGGACGGCAATCAATGGAAGTAAATTGAGAGCAATTTACCTTCAAATAGATACTTAAGGCGCTAACGGTATCAAGGTAGACAAATGTCCCGGGCCGGATCAGATATACCGAGAACACTGTGGGAAGCCAGAGAGTAAATTGTGGAAGCCCTGACTGAAGTTTATGAGTCATCATTAAATACAGGAGGTGCTGGACGACTGGACAGTGGCAAACATTGTGCCTCCAATCACGAAAGGCTGCAGGGGAAAGGCTGGAAACTATAGGCCAGTGACCTTAACACTTCTGTTAAGTTACTAGTGAGTATTTCTGAGTGATAGGATATGTATGCATTCAGATCGACAAGGGCTGATTCGCGAGAGTCAGCAAGGTTTTGTATGTGGGAGGTCGTGTCTCACAAATCTGAATGACAAAAAAGGATGATGAGGGCAAAGTTGTAGATGTTGTATCTGTGAACTTCAGCAGAGCATTTGACAAGGTCCCACATGGTAACCTGGTCTGGAAGTTTAGATCACATTGGATCCAAGGATAGAAAGCTGAATGGATGGAAAATTGGCTTCATAGAAGGAAGCAAAGATTTGCTGGTGGAAGGTTATTTCTCAGACTGGAGGCCTGTGAATTGCGGTGTGCTTAAAGGATCGGTGCTGGGCCCATTATTGTT